>NW_010397586.1:0-4740 GCF_000710305.1 Buceros rhinoceros silvestris | reverse complement strand
TCTTTATTTAGGATATTAAGAATCTTCTAATTCTTCTTGATGGGTATATGAGCTGAAAATAAAGTATACAATATTCTTGGAACCGTAACTGCTCTTATAAAAAACAAAGATCACAAGCAACCACAGGTAATGTAGTTGACACTGCAGGAAATGCAATTTGATCTTGCAAGTGTCTCCAACCTTTCGGATAAAAAAATTCAGAATAAAAAGTAAAGTAAAAACCATAAATCTCAGAAACGCTGACTTGATCATTTTACAGGCATTTAATTCAAACACTAGATTTTAAAAATGCTTACTATAAATTAAGTAATTTTTAAACCTTTAATAAATAACAGAAGTGTGA
Organism: Buceros rhinoceros silvestris; assembly: GCF_000710305.1. Taxonomy (NCBI): domain Eukaryota; kingdom Metazoa; phylum Chordata; class Aves; order Bucerotiformes; family Bucerotidae; genus Buceros; species Buceros rhinoceros. The sequence continues at coordinate 4,397 of NW_010397586.1, read as the reverse complement.
TACAGTCTCGAGGTTACCTAAGGAAGAACCAAAGGAGGAATATCCCCTATTTTACAAAAGCCCTTGAGCTTCAAAGCCTCTTAGAATATAGAGATCTATAACTCACAGAGATATTAGTACTATCTTATTCCCATCCAGAGGGGGGGAAAAAAAAAAAAGCTCAAAAATTCTGCTCAAAAAATGTCAGAAGCCTGTACCATGAGTTGGCTGCTTCTACGGAGATATTTTCCAACAGTTTGGAGCAGACTTATTCTGGATAAACCAGAAGTAGATTAAAAACCTGCTGTGTAAGTAACCACACTAAACGATTAAATAGAATAGCAAGTAGGAAAAATCAACAAAACCAGAACTCTAAATTGTTAAAACTGACAGCACTATGTGCAGTACTGTCAAAATAAATTGCTATTCTCTGGAAGCTAATAGCCACATGTCCTTCATTAGTGCTCGCCAGAGGTTATATAGAAAAAAAATATATGAGAAAGCTAATTCTTCTCAATCTGAGGAAGCGGCGATGGTCCCACATTCTATCACTTCTCATTTTTTTCCTCTAGTTTTGCTAGTTCGCAACGGCCACATTTTCTGTACTTAAGAAAGAACTGTCAGAGATTTCTTTTTGAAGCATAACTTACCTTTGAATGGATTTTTCTGAAGTACACCAACAGCATAACACCATAGAAAACCACCCCAGAATCCAACTGTGCAGCTTTGCAGACTTCATTTTGTTAATCAAATGCCTGTGGAAAGGTGTTAAAAGAAGTAATCTTTTACATATCAAATATGCTAAATTGCAAGTATTAAAATGCAAAAACCCATAACTATCCCAGTAACAGTAGGTAATATCAGCTCTAGACTAGATTTACAGCCATGAGTAAAACGAGGATCTCTTTCAATGCTGTGCCTGATTCCACAGCTTGTACGCTAATTTTCATAAACTAATGGCATCACAAATGAGATCACAGTTACCTTTACTTGCACACAGTCCCAATAGAGCCACTTGCCAATAGAGAGACAAAAATCTTCTATGCAACCATGCTTTATGTAATGTAAGACTCTGCTGTGGTCAGCTTAAATGTCCAAAGTGGTTCATTAGAGAAACTCTGAACTTAACATCAAATATTCAAGTTGGATTGACCAAGGCTGTTTAGAAATTCTTTGGAAGTGAAGTATGAAGTCCAGTGATGAAATTCTCTCTAAATGCCAGCTGACTACTAAACTGATGTTTAAAAAACTTCTGCTAAAACCAGATTAGTTTATCTTCTTGTTATAAACCCAAGACAGCCTCTACAAAATCATGCATGATCGACTTCCTACCTTATGAGCCCTAGAAATCATGGAAGAAAAAAACCAAATCAAATTAACTTTCACCAGCTGGAGAATTTTCACTTGGCACGGGTCAAAAAAGCCCAGCTGCCTTCTATGTCTGCCAGCCATTTCAAATGATACCTCCTAAATGCCACTGATAGATGTACATGCATGTATTTACATGCAGTTATTAACACCTCACCAAGCCTACTTTCCAAGCTTCTCATTTTGAGAACCCTAAAAAAAAACCTCTACAAAACACTGCGCATAAACTATGTGCCTCTTCTAAGACTGTTCACAACACAAGTCATACTCCTTTTTTCTATGAAGGTTGTAAAATTAATCTTTTCTCACAACAGCCAACTGTTTTGACACCAGTGAAGACGCTGCTGATTCAGCCACTGAGGCTAACTTCAGGAAATTCAGTGTAACTGATCCACAGCTCATTATAAACGACAGTCCATTTTCCCCACCCTTACAGCGCAGCTCTGGACCCAGCCCGCAGGCTCCCCCAGAAGCCCCATGGCACAGTTGTGCAAAAAATAAGGCAGAGCTGACGAATGCAGGAGACAGCCTCCCAGCTTGCAAAATGTGTCAGGATTTGAAACCTGGTGAGGCTTTGGGCAACAACTCTAATAGTTAACCATCCAGATTTATCACATGGTTTTGCTAAATTGTGAAGAAACTACAGCTTTTAAGATACTAACCTGTTTCGTATGTTAATGTCTCTCTAATTCGTAATGGATATATTATCAAGGTAAACAGTTTGGCCTAACAGAAGATATTACTAAATAAACATTAGTCGGCAACTGTTAATTTTCTGATGTAGTTTCTTAAAAAAGGCCTGAAAGACTTTCACTAACTAGGTGGAAGATGAGCACAAAAAACCCCCCAACCAAATAATTTGGAGTGTGCTACTTGTATACAAGAGCAATCAATAATGTAGAATCAATCTTTATCAAAACTTAGCTAAAGCAAGACGTACATCTTGTACCAAAGAAATTGGTGTGTTCACATAATGCACAAAAAAAAAAATCACAAATAAGTAATTAACTGTCAGGTATCCAAATTCCCCTGGAGTTCTGCATTTAAAATGGTCTCACGTCTCATCACTTGAACAGTAGGAATTAATGACACGCGATTCAGCCTTGTAGACCTGTTTGTGATTTAATCTACTGTGAAGAATGCAGCAAAGCAAAGAACCCAAAGCAGGATGCCTGCAAGTCACAGGAGGATGCCAAAACTGATGACAAGGGTACAAAGGAGAGCTGATAACTAACCAAACTAGACTTCATTCTTCTGCACGATAAACTATCTACCCGAGACAGATGTAAGGAGTCTTCATGTAAGATTCTGCCCTACCTACAAAAAGCACATTTCTTCAGAGAGCAGTAAGTACCACTTACAAGATAAGAATGTCACACCCCATCACCAAAAAAAGGCTGCACTGTACAAGGATGTGGAAAAATATCTTAAGGAAGTAGATTACGGAAGAAAAATTAGCCAGCAAGCATTACAGCATTTCTTTTGCAAACTGGTATAACTTGAGATGGCAGGCATGGTGGAATGTACTGACTTATTCTGCATATTGCTCTGAACCCTGGAACTGGAACACAGGAACAACAGTGAAACAGTAAAAGTTCCTGATATGTAATTTTACATAACAAATGACATTTTTTTCAGTTACAAATGATACATAAACTCTCTACAAGGTTTTAGCTCAGAAGACAATATTGCAGCTATCATGACACTACCATGACAGACTGAGTGATTTACCCAAGCTGGCCTCTTAGTCATCTGTGACATTGATGGTGGAGGTAAAAAACTATGTCAATCTCACCCGAAAAGCACTCAAATGATGCACACACTGTTGTGAGGAAATACACACCGAAATTACACCTGTATTAATGACTATGATGTATGAAGAACATCCAATATTAATAAAAATTGCTTCTGTTCACTAAAAATTATACTGGCTTACCAATTCCACAAATACAAATCTTACACCAATTCTAACCTAATAACAAGAAACAGGGATTTTGCATTATGAAAGTTAGTTATAAAAAAAGTCATTATATTCCAAAAGAATTTAGCTCAGGCATATAGATTTAGAGAACAGAAAAGAGGCTGCAGAAGAGCTCTTAAGCATTAGCAAGAGGACTCCCACGGCTAACAGCATAGCACACATGCAGCTAAGCGTCACCAACAAGCCAGAAATAAAAATCAGGGCAGCTAGCCTGGCATCTAAAACCACAAAAATGAATACCCAAGATTTTGGTACCATCTCAAACAAGGCAGCACACATTACCTCTGCCACGAGTCAGACAGCCAACTCACAAAACTGTATGCCAGAAGCACTAATTTAATTTATAACACTGCTCTTAGCTCTGGCAACCTGTACCTTCACAGCCCGCTCCCAGCTAACCACTCATCCCAGGCCTGAGCGCTGGCCTAAGTCTTCTGAAGATTTTTCAGATGCAATACTTGTGTCTACTGACACAGGAAGCTTTTTAGCAGAACTTTCTCAGCACCTTCCTCACGAAGTACAATTCAAAGCAGAACTTGCACAGCAGTGGTTTTAGGGCAAGCCTAGTGGGAGCTCAGTGCTGCGCTTGGCCTCGGCCCTGTCACTGGTTTGAGCAAGGCGGCACCTTGCTTTCCTCACACACCAACTAACACACTGCCCTACTAACTTCCTGGCACGGTAAAGCACTTGCTCCGGATAAACAACCGGCATGTTTTATTACAAAGGCGTTTTTTATAAACTGTAAAGAATGCAGCAGAGCAAAGGACCCGAAGTGGGGTGCCTGCAAGTGACAGGAGGATGCCAAAACAAGTGCACAAAGGAGAAAAATAAACAAAGTTTTCCCAGCTCTGGGAAATGTTGCAATTTCTTTGGCTGACTTTCAATTTGCTTCACATGGCATTTAAGGCATAAGAAATGAAACCTGACACGATCTGAGCCCTTACCAGCCCTTCAAATCCCACCTAACCTCCTGCAACCCAGTAACCTCACCGGAGGCAACGGGCAAAAAGCTTACGCAGCAGTACCTCGGGCAGGCCCAGCGCTCCCCGCCTCCTGCGCGGCTGCTGCC
>NW_010397585.1:12712-15588 GCF_000710305.1 Buceros rhinoceros silvestris | reverse complement strand
CCCGCTCCGCCGAAGGGGTCATTTCAAAGGAAGAGCAGGGAAAACTCGGGAGCGGCGCGCGGGATTAGAATATAGTTGGGAAAATACTGATTAAGTTTGCCCATTACTGATTTGTAAGTACAGGACTTAATTACATAGTCGTAGGCATTCTTGTTACCTCTGTCTGCCTGCCTGCCTGCCCGAGCAAGATAACAGGCAGGGTCTCCACTTCTTCGTGGCTGTTCATCTGATTCTCAGGAGCTGGGACCTTCTCACTCCCCATTGTCTTTAGACACCACCCCGCCATCGGTATTCAACCGCCTCCCGTCAGGGCACAATGCCTCAGGGGGTTGTTGCTGGAGGCGTCCGACTGTGATTTTCCTAGGGAACAGAAGCGAAGACTCCTGTGAAAGGGCAACATCACCTTCCCCTGAGAGGCATGAGGCTGTCTGCCAGCCCGAAGGCCGCTCACCTTGTGATCCATTCAATTCAATGGCTAGGTGGCAATCCCGAGCTCGTTTGACCTCCGTTCTCCTTCAGAGAGGGAAACGAGAAGTGGCCTTCAGCACGCCACTAAAGCGCTGCTACTTAGCACCTCATCTTAACTGGCTTCGCGAGAAAGACAGAGAAGTCACGGCCAGTTTTGTGTCTCAGTAACTCATTATCCTACTGCTGCTTCCTTCTGGGGTCTGGAGATGCTTTCCCCCTGCCACCGGGACCGACCTGTCCGCATCAGAGAAGTAACTTTAGTTTTAATGCTAATAAAAAACAAGCAAGTGCAAAAATAGTAGCTAGTTTTAGGGTCAACTAAGTAGGCATGGGTAGCTCTCTACAGTTGTCTTCTGAAAACTGCAGAAGGGTGCTCAGAGTGATTTCTCTAGAGCTGGTAGAGATCACACTCCCAAAGTGCTGCCTATTTGGTAGGACGCAGTGGAAAGGCAAGTAGATTTTATATACAGTAGGGCTGTATACATTTCACAGTAAAAGTAATGTAAGAAATTTTGAAATTAGTATTCAAAGCATTTGATGTTTTAGGAATTTGCTGGTTTAGCAGCTGATTTAGGCATTGGTAGTTTGCCTATTGCTTTGCTATTTCAGTGCTTATCTTGTAGTTATATGGTACGCAATACTTAAATGAACAGGATGAACATTTACATTTCCAATACAATACATAAAGCATATACATACTCATCCACAGGATGTGCTGCTAAGTTTCAAAAAAAAGCTGTCTCTTGCCATGACTCATAAAAGGAAAATAAATAATTACTCAATACACTGATATTCTACATGTTCAAAAATATGAAGGAAAAGCCTTGATCAGAACTTGTGTGTGCGTGTGGTGTCAAGTGATGGTTTCATGCATGTACCAGGAACTGTTTCCTTACTTCATGTGTTCAGCATCTGGACAAGTATCAGAAACAAAATCGTTTTTCTTTAAGGGTGTGATGCTGGCAATGTGTTAATCACACGTTTGGAAAAATAGGTCATGTAAATTCCAGACTAATGACTGTGTCTTTATATTTTTAAGGTTGCCAAAAAAGAAGAAGAGAGAGGTTTTCAGTCTGATAGCCTCCAATAAACTGCACTGGGGTGTTGCTGCTGGCACTTGATGCATGAAACTATGTTGTTCTTTGCTAGTTGTACATATTACAGTATTTGACACCATGAAAATACCAGACTGATTTGGTATTGGCAGATCTCTCACTACCACAGTTAACACTAAATAGGAGGCATTTGGATATCTAGATAATTATCATCACAGTAATAAGGCTTCCTTCAATTACCTGTGTCTTTTTCTTTGAGTTTTCACACACCTTTCTCAAACATAACACAATCATCACCTATTATCTGGCATTGTTTTGGTTTGGGGATTTTTTTTTTCTTTGTCTCTCCTTATGTCTACAGTTGGCTTGGTTTTACTTGGAGTGGCTTGAACATACAGCATGTAATCTGTGCTGTTTGGCTCAAGTGTTTCGTCTGTCTTCACTGAATGCTTTAACAACAGATTTTCCATTTTACTTTCTACGATACTGCAAAAATACCTTACTATGTTCTTACTTATGTTATAATTCACATTAAAATAGTATTATTACCAGAGCTGTACCATAAAGCCAAGGAAATGTCAGCTCCTTTTAATGTTTCTGATTTTACACAGGCTAAGTCTATTCAGCAAATTGTGTTTTCCTTTCCTCTATGCTCAAATTGTCTTTGAGGGTCTATAGTTAAAAAAGACAGGATTAGGTTTTGATTGCAAGAGCAATCTGCAGTTAAACTTATGACTTGACGAACATTCTGGTGTGGCAAGAAAGACATTTAACTTTGTCAGTTTTAAAAACTTACTTTCACTTACAGTAAGATGTTCAATATATAATAATAAATACTGTAAGAAAATGCCTGAGAAATTAGGTTGCATTAAAAATTTATGCCTGCCTGCAGTAAATCTGAAGCTCTTCTTCCAGGAACTTAAGGTATAGTTTTTATCATTATTCAGAATTTTACTTTGGACCATTAATATATACAATCAAAGCCCAGATTTATCATGAATTTTTCCACCCTTCAGAAAGGAGAGATTAAAAAGAGCCCTCACCTAGTTACTGCAGAAAATATTTTCATCAAAGTTGATGCAGGCCCTTCATGCTGTAAACTTGCCTCTTCCTCAGGAGCCTTCCCCATTCTGTTGCCTGTTGCCAGCTTTAGGTTTCATTTGCCCTTGGGGGAAATAAAAAGTGTTAGCTTTTTGCTTTTTTCCTTTTTTTTTTAATGTATTAACGTTAATGCTGATTAAGTATTGCTTTGTCCATTATCTTCAAGTGTGTGTTCCTACAAAAGATTAAATCTTTCCTCAGCCAGAAGTTGATTTCCAAATGTATGGAACTCCTTAGTAAATGTAATTCCTT
>NW_010397585.1:0-12656 GCF_000710305.1 Buceros rhinoceros silvestris | reverse complement strand
TAAAATTTTAACTTAAAAAAAAAAAAACAAGGGGGGGGGGGTGAAAAAGGATAGAAGCTTTATAAAAATATTTATAAAAAATAAATGTTTGCAGAATAACATAACTGTTGCTTCCTCTCCACCACTCTCCAGATTTAAGTCATGGCTTTGCTTCGCGAACGAAGATTCATGGCTTGGCTTCGCGAACGAAGATCTGGGAAGGGTTTTTCCCACGCTCACAGTAAGCGATGAGTGCACCCTTCGGGCCTGCGCAGTGGATTTTTTAGGTGAGGTGCAGCATGCGCAGAACTGGCCCCACCCTTTACACCTGAGGTTCATCTGCCAGGGCCTGGCAAGCTTGGACGGTGACAGCGAAGTCCTCGGGTTGCAGGTTTGGTTAGAGTATCCTTCTCTTAGATGATGGATGAGCCTTACAAGGCTAAATGAGCTCCATCTGCCCGGGTTTGGAGTCAGAGTTGTCCTTCTCCTAGGATGGTTGCCTGAAGGCTAGTGAGCCCATCCTGCCCGTCGACACACTTTGTCTGACCCTTCAGTTGAGACCTGTCTGGCCTGGGAGACCCCACCGGAGGCACATGCCACCCCCAGCACAGCTCTCGACCTCACAAGGGCACACAAGCTCCTTCCCCACAGCAAGGGGGTGCCCATGAAAGAGTCGCTGCTCTACCTCCGGACATCACAGACCCGGGCATGGGGTGGCCGGGGCCTGCCAAGAACAGGAGTCCTGGAGGGGAGATTTAAGTCAAATGCATAGTGAACTGTGGTGGTTTACTTCCATAAAGGAACTCCACATCTGGTTTCTATACTTGAAGAACATTGATCTTCTGTTCCATATAGCTATCTGTTCTGTGTTTATCTGTAGAAAAAGGTTGGCATCACTGCAGTAATGTGGATCCCCTTTATAACATCAGTTAGCCAAGACCTCCTCTCAAAAAAACGCCACAGCTGTTTAACTACACAATGCAATACCACAGAGTAGGTTAACAGACATCAATATACTATCCAGTTGAAACTGTAGGAACTCTGTAAGCAGGGTACTGTTATCTGAACTGGAATTTGACCAGGATATGGAAGTTTACTTAATGGTTTTTACCAAACAATTGTATGCTGATCAAGAAGGAGGACGTTTCCAAGGAACAGTATCGTTAATGGCCTGCATTCATCGGTAAAGCGAGAGCTGTGAGAACAAACTGCCTCAGGACAGAAAATCTCTAGGTTTCTGATCTGCAAGGTAACTGCCTTCAGGCAGTTGTTAAGAGGACAGCCACAGCTGCAGAAAAAATTGCACTTTGAACTGGACTAAAATTGTCTAGGTTAAGATAGAACTAAGAGAATTCAAAAATGTGCAGTGATACCAGCATTTTACTTTCTTGGGCAGCTGAACTCTGGATATCTCAACCAGAATCAAGTCCCTAACATAAATCATAGCTACCAAATCCAAATCATCCGATGTTGGACTTTTGTCTTCACTAAGGAAAAAATGGAGCAGAGGAAGAAAGGGAAAGAAGTTTGTTTTACATGTGTTGGAGGGTTAAAATAATCTTATGTTCCTACTTGTTTACCTTCACAACAATAGCACATAAAAACTATAAACTATCTTGCTCATATTAGGATTTTGTCATATTAAGGTGCTCTGTATCACCTAAAGTAACTGTTCTCCTTAGAGCAAAACAGGTGCATTTCCTCAAATATATTAATTCCCACATTAACTTAATGGGACAAAGTCATGCTGAGATGCAGAATTAAACAGCTGAAAACAAACCATTTCTTGAAAAAAAGTCAATTTAACATTATAAAAGAAAGAAAAAAAGCTATGAGCTATTGGTTTGTTTTGACTATGTAATATAGTTTCAACTAAAATTTTTGCTTTGGTTTATATATTTTTATATTTTGTGGGGTTTGTGATTTAAAGGTTATCATCAGTCCATTTCACCTTACTAAAACACTGGGGAAAAATATCATTAAAACTTTTCAGTGATTCTAAATGGAACCTTGTATTTTCATTCTGGTGGAAGTTTTAGGATGTCTGTTTGCTCCAATTCAGAGTTTTTTAAATGTTAAAACATTGGACTTTGCTACCAAATTGAATTACTTGGTAGATCTAATGTTAAGTACAAGCCTGAATTAGAGTTAAGTTTCAGTCATCAATGTCACTTGAATGAGCAAATGCTTTTACCTGTCAAGACAGACTCTACTGCATTGTCTGTACAATTAATTTACCAGAAGTTAATTGCTTGCCAATCATAAGTGATTTACGAATCTGTTTCCTCACAATGACTGTCCTTCAATTAATAGATTTTTAAAAATGTATAAAAATCTATTTTACTTCTTTCCTCAAAGCGTTTATCATAGAGGCATTATTTCCAAGTACAGATCTTATCCAGACCAGTGTATTTTACAAAATTTGCTGATACCAGAACATGATGGCTTCAGAATTCTACAACATACAAGTATCATGCAGGTATCCTGCTTAGTGTCAATTCTCCTCACTCACCGTTTGTTACATGAAAGCTGGCTAGCTACGGCAACCCTTGTGCTTGACCTCTGTTGTACACGGCTGCGAATTACTCCAACTGCTTATAAAAATACATTAGGAAACTTGTTATGCTGTAAACCCACTAGCACTGATTTATGAATTAAATTTCACTAACTAGTTTCTAAACTTGAATAACTTGTATGCTGCATGTCTTACGCTGAAAAAAGGAGTCAAAGAGATGGGGGGAGGGAGCAGGGAGTAGTGTGCATTTATAAACAGCTGTATAAACGATTTTTTTTTTTAAGGAAATCCTTTGTTCAGTATGTCATTCTCTGTAATTCTCACATGATAGAACCTAATTATTTAGATAGGAAACCAACTCCATGGCTCTTTGGTTGCTGCTGAATGGAGAACAAGGCCTTCTTTTACTTTCCTGTAAATTCTGACCTTTTTTTTTCCCCTTTTAAAATCCACTTACCACTTCTACTTTTTAACATTTCACACCCTCTGTCACTGGAAATGGGGCCACATTCTTTCCCAATGAATAACACCAGCAACAAAAGAAACTCAAATTTAGCAAGCTAAAAACAGCTAAGGACCACCTTAAGGTTTCAGAAACATAAACCAACAGTCATTCCTTGCAACAGGACAGTCTACAGTTTCCAGTTTATTTGAGGACTAGATAAAAAGTAGTTTGCTTGGACTACCACATTCATGCCAATTCCAAGTCCAGAGAATGAGGGAGTCAGTTCTTGAGTCAAGCTTCACTCCTTGCTGCTCTAGCTCATGATACTCACATTGGTATATGTAACCAGATTTAGCTCACGTATACTATTCAGGAAGGAGGAGAAGTGGTGTAATTTGGACCTGGGCCCAGCTATAATAGACAACTTATTAAAAAAAAAATCAAACCAAACAAAACATTTGACACCACCAGCATAAAAACATGATTAAGCTTTCTTTAAATAAATGATCAAACACTGAGCCTTTCAATTACTTTATTCCTCTGTTTACATTCCCCAAAATCTGGAAGAAAGAACACACTAACTTAAAACAACACTGCAGTGTGAGTAGTTTATATTTTCTATGTAGTTCTTCCATTTCTGAGCTATGATTTGTTCTGTGCAGTGGTTATGGTTGGGAAAGAACAATGCATACCTCAAAACCAAGTAAGAATTTTATATTTACATCAGTGTTTGTTATGCCTATTTTCCATGTACAAAATGTAAACTATATATACTATACGGTATTGAAGTGGAGAAAGTGAAAAAGTTAAATCCTCAGCAGAACAAATAGCCCATTTTCCCCTCATCCATACGCGTTGGTAATTATTTTTCGCAGCAGCATTCTGCGTTTTGTGACTCTGATGACTCTTAAAAGCAAATTTTTTGGGACTCTCCTAACTGTTGGTGGTTGTACATGTACTTTTAAATTCAACAGTGATCAAAGGCACATACAAGTAAATCCCTATCTGGATTATGTTTAAACACTTCCATAATGTAAGTTTGTTTCCTTTACCTGTCAACACTTTACACTGTCAGGCTCACTCTTTTATGGATGGCAGGCTGTGTCACGCCCAAGGCCATGTCACACATATGTTCTTCCCTGGGCTCAGCAAGAAGACATTTACTCACCACCGCAGCATCAAAACAGCAGGCAGGACATACGCACGCAGAAACAAAAGCTCCTGATATATTTTGATGTAGCTCTAGTTCACCTGGAACTCCCTCTTGTATGTAAATGGGGGGCAAAGGAAATCCAAAATTTCCTTTTTAACTTTGAATAGTGTGCTCTGTTTTCTAAAAATCTTCTTGCAAGTTTGTTCAGCTAGTTTCAGAAGAGAGTATTTTTATTGCTTTGAAATACACAAAGCCAAAACTGAGTTCAAAAGGAGCCTTTATATTAAGGAAATTTGAACTTTAGATGTGACCAGTTTTAAGACGTAAAATAGAACATTTAATCATATTGTTCTCAGGATTTGGCTTCTCCAGTTTTGGCAAAATTGCACTTACTGATCACAAATAATGATATTTAAAATATGTTTTCATTTCACTTAGGGCTATTTATTTCTCCTTCTTTCTCTATAGTTTTTTGTTTGCTCATGTGAAACTCTGTAAAGCTTGGTCACCTGCAGACCCTCTACCATGTGTTCATCCTCACTCCTTCCACATGTGTTCATCTTCGCTCCTCCCGCATGTTCATCTTTGCTCTGCTCATTTCTCCTGTTCATTCATACCTTTTCTTATGTTCCCATTTCTCATATCCAGCAACAGGCCAAGGACAAACTTTTTAAAACAAGCACAGAGACAAAGAAAAAAATAAGGCTTTGGTAACAGACTAAATATTACAGCAAACTTACTTAAATTCAGGAAACTATAAAGCCCTTGGGGTTTTTTAATTCATAGATGATGTCAGCATATGTGTACTTCCTTTAGTGTTATTTCTTACTTGCTCTATGAAGCTGTTTCCTCAGGGAGGTTAAGGATCTATTGCTAGGTAAAGTTTTATCACTCCTGGAAGTTACATAGTTCTGTTCTCTCTTACTATATTAGAATCTGATAGACTTGTCAACATATTTTTTCGTTTAAATCTTTTTTACTAGGAAGCTGCGTGAGAGAAGATGTTACAGTTTTTGAAGCAAAGATACAAGCCTAACAGTGCATTCAGTCAGTGGCAAGCTAAATGATAATGAAAATGGATGGGAAAAGCTGGTTCAGTCAGGTTTTCTTCTCTGTGTGCTGGATTAGAGATGGCTGCTATGCAGATCTTGAAGTAAGTTTAAAAATTATTTATTAGACATAGATCAATGGCATTCCATAAGCAAAAACTAAGTACATCTAAAATAGTGACTTCAATGTTCACATGCTGGTGGTTTCAGATAAAGGAAGCTTACAATTTTAGTATGCGCTTCCATGAAAATATAAACGATTAGGCATAAGTCTGCAGTGTCCAGAAGATTAAAAGAACAGTACAGCGATATACTTAAGAAAGCAAGTGTTTATGTGCTTGAAACAATGTAGTTATAGTATATTACACAGAGTACACATGAGCTGCCTTGCCAAATTCAGATAGGGTATAAATAGTGGTATTAGATGTTGGTGAAATTTTAAGTGGATACACAGCAGTCTACTTTACAAGCAGTAATCCCTCTGCTGGCATTTAATATCATCACCTTCAGCAATCACTCTGCCATGGTGGACTTCTTTTACATTCCATCATGGAGAATTCTTGGTTAGAAATCTGACTATTGTGAACGCAGCTTTTGCATTACTAAACATCCGTGTTTGTCCAGACTACACTTTTCTCAATTCTGTATTTACTCTTGTTTTGTCTAGCCTACTTCTGGCTTTGTTTACTCAATACCTGATGTCCTGTCCTCACTTCAGACACCAATTCATTGTCTGCTTTGTTAAATATCCATTCAAGAACTGGAAAAAATAACATTACTTATCTCCTCTGCTGCCATATATTCTGGTTTAGGAAAATCTTCTTACACTGATCCTCAGTATTCCTTGCTGATGGATCACTGTGTTGTCAGCGTGCTCCTCTCTACTGCTAGCTGATGACCTGCCTGGATGGAAACGCTGTGTGCATGTACTGAGGTAGAATCATAAGGCTGAAGCGACAAGAGCAGCACAATCCAAAGAAATAATTTTATTTTGTAAATTCAAATGCAAATTGCTAATTTTCAAGAGTTTGAAATTCCAGTTTCATATTCAACTTCCCAAATGGTGTAATGTTTTAATGATTATCCCTTCAAGCCATTCACAATTGATTGAATCGTCATTAGTTACTTTCCTAGCAGCAGCAACCTATGTGATCAATATATTTCCTGACTTTGTTCAAAGGCAAACTGTAATGATTCTATTGCTCACAGTCATACCCCAACACTTTGATGCCTCCCTGAGTTTGATAAATGCAACCCCTCTTTAAGCCTCTGAATAGTACACCACATAGCTATTCATCATCCTGAAATGACCTCACCATTACAGCACAGCTCTGAGACTGCACGTCCATTCATCAAACATTTTTCTTTGACCATAATGATAAATTCCAAGTTCATATTCATTTGTAAGTTTTCATATAATTCTTTTCATTACTGCGAGCAACAGACATTGTATCTGTGAAAGAATTAGGGACAGCAGCACAACAAATACAATCGATACTTTTTGTGAAGGAGCCTCTTAATCAGAATTTGGTAGTACCACACATGTTCTCATTTTTCAACAGATAATAGGACAGTTCTCAGCTAACGGGGCACAGGGAGAGATTCTGCTCAAACTGTCTTCCCTCCAGTAGGTAGCCACCATGGGCTGAATATACTACCAAACGTTCCCAATTTCCTCAGTGGCATTTCCTCTAAGCAGTCCCATGCACTCAGAAATTCCCCAAATCTGCCTTGATTTTTAAAAAAGTATCAAGCAAACATAAAGAGCCACGTGCTAAAACTGCAGGTAACTGCAGATCTCCTTGCAGCCTGGCTAGGGAAAAAAAATAACTGGGAAGGACTTTACAGAATGGAAAAGCTGGATTTGAAATGGACTCCTTTTAAGTGACCTTCAGCTGACAACGTAACGGTCTTTGTCACAGCTGCTTCTGCTGTGCAACAGATATTAGAGAGCCAATGAAAGCTAATAAAAAATTCAGGCTGTTCTTGAATGTGCCATAAATAAAATAACTTTACATAATTAGTAAAAACAGAATATAAACTAACTTCATCCTGAATGGTCTAGCTACAGAGACTCTTCATAAATTCAGTTACCTGGGATCAAATCTATCCAATCAGGATCTATCCAATAGAAACTGGAAAAAACTGAAGAACAGTTGATCCACCCATGGCATCCCTTATAAAAGCCTGAGAAAAACATTTCACCTCAAAAAGCAGAAAGATCAGATTGGTGATATGTTTGATTTTTTGCTGCAGCAACCTCTAAATGTGAATTCTGAGAAATTATTGATAGTGACAGGAAGAAAATTGAAGCTTTTGAGATGTGGTGCAAGCAAAGCCCCTTGCATATCTCCTGGGCAGAAAAGATGATAAATGCTCATATTAAATATATTATTGGAGAAAAGTAGACTTGGTTGTCAGAAATGAATAGGTGTAAATGTATGTGCTTTGGAGTAGAGATGGAAATAACCTTGAGAATGTAATTATGGAGTGCGAATGGTGACAAGTCATGATAATAGAGAACAGTTAGAAAGGAGGTGGATAGATGGCACTCGGTAGGATGCTGTGACTTCAGTTTCTGAATGCTCAGAACTAGCAAGGGATCAAGAAGGCTTCTAAAAATTCTCCTATGAAACCACCAATATGCAGTGCCAATAAACTGATTTTACTTCTCCTGCAAGCCAAGGAAATAAGTGCAATTGTTCTGTCAATACCGTATTTTGTAAATTACAAATGTATTTGCAAGTATACACTTTTTCACAATGGTTCAAATATATTGACAATTACAATCCTTGTAATTTCTGAACATGCCTTGATACTACAGAAGTCCCATTATTATAACTGTCCTATGTCCAACTCTGACTCAGAATAAGGACATTTTCAGATAGCACAGGAGAAAAGCTCTTCTTAGATCAAATTCGGAGCAAAACAACATTTAGCCAAATTATGGCTAGGGATCAGTTTCAAAGGAGTGTACCATCCAGACAGTATTTGGTCCTTCCCTTTATTCAGAACTGGTGGTACTCCATGAAAAGTCAGCGAGTCATGGGACTCTCCTTTTCCAAGGGAGGCCTTTGTGTCTCTAGCTGATTGTCTTCATGAGATAATACACCCATGTCCTCCACTACCCTTTTATGGATTTGCTTTGTCAGCATAGATCATAGGAGACACATCTGAGTCCCTCTTTTCAGGACAAAATACACTTCTTAGTCTATTTTTAAATGAGAGCAATTTCACTGCAAACATCCCCTGGAAGGGGATGATACCTTTTAGAGCTCTTTTATTATGATAACCCACATCATTGTGAAAAAACCCACCTTTGACTGGGATGAGCATAACCACTGATGTAAAAAACATAAATTATTTTATAAAATTAGGTACCTAAAACAATTAGGTGCTGTTATCAAAGGTATGTTACACTGCAAAGTTTAATTAGAAAGCTCAGGGATATCTCTGAGGATCCAGTGCAGCAGACTTACAGGCTGGAATTTTAATTGGAGGAGCTGCGTGCCAACTGCATGTGTGAGACAGACAAGAAAGATGACTGGAAACAAGAACTAATACTAAAGTCAAAAAGCTGAGAGCGAAAGCTTCTGTGCAAAACTGAGGACAAAAAATTACAGGAAAAAATGTGTATAATTTTAAAAATAAATAGGCTTTCATAAGGAGGAAAAGAAAAAAGTATTCATGATTAGGAAGTAGCCTGCCATAAAGTAACCTGCTTGATATCAAAAACTGGCTAAATGCTAGATCTGAAAAAAATTAAGCTTCTTCCCCGCCTCTTGGCCTGTTTGACTGTGACTTAAAAAATTTAATACTGAAGGAGCACACTCTACCACCTGATTCTGCAAAGCAAGAACTATCAAGAGCATAGCTATTATTAGGAGACAAGTGCTTTCCTAATGCACCAGATAGGATTTTTTACTTGTCTGCCCAGCTGACTGACAGATATGACTTATTCTGCAGTTCACCACACTGTTGTGTCTTGATAGGACTACTTAGTTCTTGATCATTATTACTATCCATGCTTACTGCACCAACAAAGACCTGAGGACAACCATTAAGCTGCTCCTGGAAACATGTGCGTATAGCTTAATTTAATCAACATGAATTAAAGGATTTTCTGTGCTTAAAGTAATCAGTCCATACTCTCTTTTGTTTCACCTGGAAGCTGTTCTGTTCTTGAAAACCCTCTGCTATGTTATTTCCCCTATCAATAAAAACATCGCATTCTTCTATTCTTGGTACTTTAACCTCTCCTGACATGATACAGAGAAAAAAGAACGCCACAAGAGTGTTCGGCACCCTTTATTTCATTCTGCTTATAAATTAAACTTGCAATGGTAAAATGTATTAATAAAACCAGCAAACAACAGATTGGAGTAAATACATTCCAATAAAAATAATAGGAGTAAAAGTATATAAATTCAAACAGAAATTTGTCCGGTAGAGACTCAATAAAACCTAGGTAAAGACCAAAGAACAAGGTCTTATTATTAGACAGAGCCATCCATTAAAACGCAAGGGATCATATGAACCTGGCTACAGCTGTACAAGAAGCAGAGTCCAAGTCCGATCTCAGTTGCTTGCTGAAATTAGAAGGGTGAAGGTCAAACAAGCAAAGACGACAAACCAGACACTAGCAGCTGTAATCATATCTGCTAGCAGATTTCAGGACTATTCAGATTCAGAGTACCACGGGTCAGAGTATCTGAAGCCTTTATGTTGGCACATTCTGAAAATGCCATGCATATATTCAAGCTAATTGGCAGTTAAGTGTTCATTCATAACTCCCTTAACTGGGTGTGATACCAGAACCATAGGCTTTGTTTTAGCCCTTTGGAATTTCAACTGTGGCAGAAACTGCTTTTCTTCTGAGAAAAGATGGACCATTGCCCAATCATCCCATGACTACAGAATTTGCATCTACTCCCCTCTCAACCACTTTGCTGCTCATGATTTGTCTATGAATCATGTATCAACATCATATATCTGACTAACAGCTTCTAAACTAATGGCTATCCTAAGAGCTGCTCTGGCAGTTTTACACTGGTTCGCTGGCAAAATACTCCTGCTGTGCACCAAGGGTTGTGTTGATACCAGAACCTACCAGGAATGGAAGAGTCTACCTGTAGAAACTGCACCTACATTTAATGGCTAAGGACGCAAACAACATTGATGCTGAGGGGTCGTCAGAAGTTTTCACACTGCTGACTAATCATTACCTGTGAAAACAGAAATCTAGTGAGAACCTATTCTAGATACTCAACTTTCTTCTGATGTATTTCAGGACTTTTTCCTTTGTTATACTACAGATATGAAATCCTGAGAATTAAAAATCGTCAAACGTTACTCCACAGTAATTGCGAACTTCACTATTTAGCTGAAGTCTGTGAGAATATTTGATCTTGGTCCACAACGAAGAGTACTCCACTGTAGGGTTTCACAAACAACTTGCTCAAGATGAAATAAAATTTTATTTAAATGAGTGCCTGGCACTTTCAAGTGAAATCTTTGAACCGCCACATCTAACTACAGTGTAGTTTTCCGTGTACGTATGCTGTAGAATGCAAGAGTTTACCATATCCTTCAGTGAAAAATAAAAGTGACTAGAAGTGCATACTAGAGGCTGTGCTCTGCGTTTGTCCTTAAGAACAAAGGAAGTCGTGGGAGCGTAGCCCCCTACCTTTTCATTCTTATTCTTACTTCATGACCTGCTGTATAAAAATTTCTAAGTAAAGATGGTGTCATTTTGTGAAAACTTGCAACCACAAGATTACAAGGAAACATTATGACATTGTTGGTCATATTAATGATGTACATAAAATACTGCGTTTCGGTGGCAATAGAACAATACTTGAAAATAAACATTAAAAACCAGAAAGTTATGAGACTCAGTTGAAATTTCTAGATCCAACACCCATACTAATTCAGTTCTGCCCAAAGAGAAGCCTGTGTAGCTTTACGCTTGGGTCATAAAAAAAACTTGGCAAAGGTCACTTAGAATTTATTTCTTGCATAATTTTTACTAATTTACATTCTCTCTTTTTCTATTTAAATTGAAGACAGCTCATATAGGTTTTTCATACGTTCTATTTTTTAGTTACAGAATAATCTTCTAGGATTTAATTCTGGTTTATTGTGTATTAAAGTGTATTAAAATAAGGAATCTATACCAAATTAATTGTTTATATTAATATTTTGATTTGGGAAGCTAAGTACCTGAGGTAACAAATGTAAAGATAAAACCCCCAAATTCATTAGAAATGTAATAGTTCTGACAGTGCATATTATTTTATTGACAACAAATAAGATTTGATAGCTAATCTGAGTACTTCGGCTCTAAGGCAAATCTAAATGGCCACTGAAGTTTGGATTAGGAAAAAGATTAAACACTTGGTGTTGGCTTTATTTGCTTATTAAATCAGTACAACCTTGTGAAAACCAAATTGTGTATCCCATTCACGGTCACCTGTCCGTTGTGAATGCCCCAATCCATCGATCTTTAAGCCTGCAGAGAATCAATTTATCTAAGCCTGGACTCACAGCCAGATTTAAAGGCCTCGTCTGGTGGCACCCTTCTGGATTTCCAAATCAGCGTCTGAGATTTCCTAAGTGTTCCTTGCAACTCTCAAATCATTTTGACTGTAATCCTTCTGAGCTGATTTCATAGAGGTAATGGACATTCAAGGCTTTAACTCCCCCAGGACCACACTGCAGGGAGACAGGGAACACAGATACAGGAGAGCAATTTCCTACCCACATGCTGTATTACACCAGAAGTACATGAAAGCTCCTCAATCTTTGCACATTTTCCTCCCACACCCAGTAAATCTGGAATTTGGCATACTTCACCAAAATCTTACTTACTTACCCCTTTCCCATCCGCTCACCCTCCTGCATCTTTCCTATGTGACTGGCAGGCCATGCCATTCCCTCTCCTGTGCCCAGCAGGCCTCTTGACACACATGCACAGTCCCAGCGGACAAACCCGTCTCTCAATGCAGATTGGTCCCAGCCTCCAGCCTTTCATTTGCTTTACAGAAAATACAGATTTTCAAAGCAAAGAAAAATTATACTTTTAGCTGGTTTGAGTAACCAAGAATATTCAGCTGAAGACCCTAAATTAGATCATCTTTCAGGGGTCACGTATCTTCTCTGAGTTGGGCAGGCATTTAGAAACACTTTATAGCCACCTATTATTCAGATATGCAGGGGATTTAATGCAGACCCAAAACAGACAGATATATCCCACTTTGCTCCTGACTTTCCAGACATACCCCATCTCTTGGAAATATTAAAGAATATTAAATTACAAAGACATTTTGCATGGAAGGACTTCCTGAGTTGGCTGGCGAGGGCTCCTTCGGTCTCCATATTCAAGTTTCTCCTATTTCTGATTTGTAACTAAATTAATTTGAGGAACTCATCTGCCAACAACAAAGAAAAATTTGGAGGCCGATGTGTGGATGCTGCTCTTCTCCCTCATGTTCCTGCAGAAGGGCTACTACTCCT
>NW_010397584.1:29474-30892 GCF_000710305.1 Buceros rhinoceros silvestris | reverse complement strand
CAGGGGCAGGACCCTGCACTTGGCCTTGTTGGTCCATCTGGATGGATCCCGTCCCTCAGGCGTCTCCCTGCACCACTCAGCTTGGTGTCACCTCCAAACTCCCTGGGGGTGTCCCCAGTGCCACTGTCGGTGTCACTAACATCATTAAGCCAAGGGGGTGATCACGTTCCTGCTCAGTTTAGCTGGCAACAGGAGAGGTTTGGCAGCGGCATTAACGATGCACCGTATTCTTATTTACACCTCGAAGAGTCACTCCCTTCCACATGGAGGGAGGGAGAAGGATTGTGTCACAGTTTGCAGAGAGACCCTTTCGTACCTGCAGAGCACTCAAGCTGCTGAGAAAACCAGTGGATCCTCTCCACGGTAAGAAACATTCGACCTCAGCCATTGCCCTTGTCTTACATCCCACCGCCCGCAGTCAGTGTCCTGGGGGATGCTGGAATTGAAATATCTGACTACAGGCATTTTAAGCATTTTTCTCTTTATGTCCCAATAATCTTTGTCTCCATTCTAGGTTCTCACTCTTACCCACATTACTCTGGAGGGTTTTATTAAGTGAGAGAGTTGCTGGGAAAAAAAGGCCACTTCACTTATTTCTCAAGACCTGGAATAAGAGCCTGAATTCTGAGCTGCGGGGGGAGTAGGTTCGGATCTACTCGCTTCTGTGTGAGCAGTAAGTGACCCAGACGTGGATGTTGCCCATTTCTATGCTGCCTTCATTCAGATTTCTTGTATCTGCCTTTTTTCTTTTGTTTTTTCCCCCTTTCTCTGCTGTGTTGTCTCAACCAGTAACCCAGGACCACTCGCTGGAGAGGATGCAGCCACCTGCCTCTCGTGTTGGCAGCTGCTTGTGCTCTTTGAACCGTGGTGCTGCCAGCGTTCCTCCAACCCTTCGTCTGTCAGCATCAGGGGAGCAGAACGCTGGTGTTCCAGGGCTCTGAGGAACACCATCTCCCCTTGCTTGTCCGTGTCCAGGGTGCTCCTCCAGGCCCACAGCTCGCCGTCTTTGCCCAGCAGGATCTCTTAAATCTAACCGCCTCGTGGCTGCTGCTTTCCGTTTCTGGGCTGGGAACATCTGGCTGGGCTGTCCCACGCTTCTGGCGCCTGCTGGAGCAGGACCAGATCCAACCCTTCTTCCCCGACCACGCTCAGGAAGGGCAGGCTGACAGCTGCTTGCTGGGGCACGCTGCGGCGGGTCGGAAAGGAGAGAATCTTGTTCGTAACTTGTGAAGAGGTTTTCTTCACCCTTCAGCGTACGAGGGCTGTGGAAATGTCACGGGACATTGAGTTCACAGTCATTGCGGTGCAATTATTGTCGGAATTGGCACACCCAGAATTCTGTGCCCCGGTGGGAAAGGCTGTTAGTATGATAACAACGAGGAGGGCCACGAGCAGCAGAGCAAAAGCAGTTTTTTGCT
>NW_010397584.1:27319-29372 GCF_000710305.1 Buceros rhinoceros silvestris | reverse complement strand
CGGGGGGGGAGCTGCGGGGAATGCGGGGTGGGCTGACGGCAGGCAGCTTTCTGAGCTGCTGAACAGAGAGCGGAGCCCTGCAGATCCACCCCTCCTCCCACTACCGCTTGCTGGGTCAGGCAACTGATGCCAGGTGGTGGTGGGAGCCTGAGAAGCGTGAGGGGAGAGTTTGAGCTGTTAACCCTCAGAGTGAAAGGAGTAAGGGGATGATGCAGTTCCTTGTGAACATCCCGTCTGGAAGGAGTCCTGTGGTTCACGGTGGGGGAATGCGAAGAAGAGACGTGACCGGTGGCTCGCATCGTCTGATGGTTGAGTGGCTCTGGGGCTCTGAGAAGATCCTGTCCCGGGGTATCCTCAGATCTGACAGCTCTGCTCTTTCAGGCATGGGCTGCGCTTTCATCTGTGAAGTCTGTCTTGGTGCTCGTGAGCCACCCTGGAAGTGGCCAGTGATGCCTGTTGCTGCCGGTAAGTCAGCAGCACGCAAGTGTCGACAGCTGAATAGGCAGGGATGTGCGAGTCCATAGTGACATAGTGACCCCCTGAAAGAGCTGAAGAGCAGTTTTCTCTGGATGTTGTGGCTGGTACTCAGTGGCAGGCTTTACCACACCAACCGCAAGGTGGGTTTCTGCGGGGAGAGGCTGCCTCTTCCAGGAGAGACTGCCTACCGTCTGGATTTCTTGTCTTCTCATAATCCTGCACTTACAAGCAGAGCCAGAAAAGCACATTCAGTGGGGAAGGGCATCTGCCTGCCGATGGGAAGAGTGAATTAATTCATCATTTTTCGCTTTTGTGTTCGAAAACCACTTTCAGGTGGGAAGGCCACCTGCCTGCCGATGGGAAGAGTGAATTAATTCATCCTTTTTCGCTTTTGTGTTCCCTGTTACCTCGATCCATGAGTCTTTTCACTTCCTTTCTATTTTCTCCTGCAGGAGAGAGGAGTGAGTGAGAGGCTGGGTGGGCGTTTGGCTGCTGGCTGGGATCAACCCATCACAAGCTGCAGAAAAGAGTCAGTTAGCCTCTGCTCCTGGAAAACATCGGTCAGCTTGTACCCCTGCATGGGGTTACAGTTTTACTGCAGAATGTTCCTCTACTTTTGAATTTCCCCGGCATTCTGTTTCCTTCCTGGTGACTAATTAAGGAGGTAACGGCGTCATCGCCGTTCCCTCTGACGGACCACACCGATGCAGGCGACTGTTCCTGCAAAGCTGGTTGGCAGTGACACCCTTCAGACAGGATTTTAAAGAGGGGGGTGAACGGATTCCCTGCTGACTGTGCTGGCTCTGTCCAACGGCGGGTATTTTGAGCAGAACCCATCCTTGTGATCCAGCCCTTTGCCACTTGTACACTGAGGGAAACAAAATGCCTTTAGGCATCATTTGTGAAGAACTCTGGGAGCGCAAGGAGGTCGATCAGCTTCGTAACGGTTGTTTGAAGATTACTGTCTAAATTTAGATTCTTTCTCCCACGAGAAGGGGTTTGTGGCCCCAGTTTGAACAGCTGTTTTGACCCAGAACTTCCACAGGAGCTGGTGCGTTGAGAAGGCTTCGATGTGGAGCCTGGGACTGGACCGTGCCTCAGCAGCTGGACCTCCAGCCTCCAGAGGAAAAGCAGGGCAGAAATGCCTTGCGTGCCCGCCTTTTGCCTGCACCCAGCGCTTCGGTGAGCCCTGCACTTCACCAGATCCCCCTTGATTCAGGCACGTCAGCCGTCGGGCCGAGCAGTCCCTGGATGAGCCATGGCACGCCTTTTGTGTCCTTTATGGGGTCGTGGGGCACAGCCTTGGTGTGGCAGCTCCTCCACCTGCTTTCCGTGTGACGTCCCCTGCTGTGGCAGTCTGCAGAGTGACTGTCCATACGAAGGGTGAAGATCTCTGCCCCTTGCACACGCGGGCAGCCTCCCTCCATCGGGGACAGTGGTGATGACTTTGTGTACCGAGGAGCTTTTAAATCCCAGCTCCCCTTCAGTAACGCGTGACATCAACAGAGGCCTTTGCTGAATGCAGCTTCTTCTTAATTAGATGCTTCAGCAGGCGATTATTAATCCATTTATCTCA
>NW_010397584.1:26795-27182 GCF_000710305.1 Buceros rhinoceros silvestris | reverse complement strand
GCAGGAGATTATTAATCCATTTATCTCACATTCTAATTGTACCACGACATGCTCGCTGGTTTCTCCAAAGTTTATGAGTGTAGTCACCTTCCCAGAACCTTTAAAGAGTCCGGCTGATAAATGAGCGTGTTTCTCTGAGCTGGAGCTGGTTTATTTGTATTTGTGTTCCTTCCCTCAGCGTGTGTGTGTCTGCAAAGGGTTTCCTGCAACACGGCGGTTTGGCGATTGCACCGGAACACCATTTCCCTGGTGGTGACACCCAACCGTTAAAACCACGGACTGGGGCACTGGGGAGGGGCTGGTTTTCACGGCAAAGGCTGCTCTTTATGTGCCAGAATCACTGAATGGGCACGGTCTGGGGTCCTGCCCGCTCTCCGCTGCGTGTTA
>NW_010397584.1:25262-26648 GCF_000710305.1 Buceros rhinoceros silvestris | reverse complement strand
CGTGTTAAAACCACACGCTTGGGTTGTGACGCCGATGTACTCATGATCCTGCGGATCTAAAGAGAAGTCCTAGGAGATTCGGGCGAGCCAATCCATCTGCTAAAAGAGCGTGCAGCTGCCTGGATGACACACATTTGCCTGGGTACCGCCAGGGATTCTTCTGAAAACATCCTCAGCAGCTTTTTTCCCTTGAACAGGCCGGGATGGCCTTGCTGGCGATTCGCGGTGCGCACTGCAATGGCTCCATCTGCTGAAACGACTCCCCAGTCACTGGAAACTCTGGAGAGCTGCAGCAAATGGGGTTCTGTCTCCTCCCGTCTGCGCTATCAATGCCCTCTGTGTCTGTACCACGGAATCGCAGAACCACCTGGTTGGGAGAGACCTTTAAGATCGTCTGGTCCAGAGTGGGCTGCCTCGTAGCCCGAGGACCTATTGCGGGTTCTTTGTGTGGACGTGCACAACGGAGCGGGGAGGCTGGGATGAGGCCGACGGCTCCCACACTGTCTGTTCCAGGATGACCCTTCGTGGCAGACACTCTGTCTGTGTTACGTGCAGCTGGCCTGAGCGTAGTCCCACGTCTGTATCAAATAAAACAGTCCCTGCAGAGCTGAGTCCGCTGCAGCTCAGTTCAGACATGAGAGGGGTTTGTCGGGGTCTGTTTCGGATGCATCTGGCAGGCAGTGCGAGCAGAGGCAGCTGCTGAGCAGCAGCCACGGAGGAGTTCCTCGCACTGCCTGCGCTTGGGAACCTCCGGTAACATGGTGTGTGAGCTCCTGCTTCACTGTCCTGGTGTTTCTCTCCGTCAGAGGGCTCCTGACCGTCCTCGCCTGTCTCCTCCTCCCCCTGAAACTGCTCTCCAGCTACCAGCTGAATTGGTGGCAGAGGGTGGGGAGCGCCAAGGCTGTCAGAGGAGCTACCAGGACACCAAGTCAGCAGAGCCCAGAACCCCCCTGTCAGGGTGACTGGCAGCAGACGTCAAAAACTGCGAGCTGTGTATGCGTGGCCTGAGCCCCGCACTGGGAGTTCTGCACCCTCCTGTTTTCTGAGCCCCAGCCAGTCCCACCAAGGACTCACCTTGGGACTGGGAGAAAGTCTCTCTTCGCTCTGAGTTTCCCTGTGAGTCAGCAGCGAGTCTTCAGGCTCTGCTGATGTCTCCTGCCTCACTGAGGCAGAAGGATTAATTAACTTGTACACTTCCAGGCATGAACCGCAGTGCGGGGCCAGACCTGCCTTGGTGCGTCCGAGGGAGGTCTCATGATTGACTTTGAGAGGAGGAGGGCTGTGGTCCAAGTGCCTGCAAAGGGACAAACCCCACAATGATGGGGCAAGTTAATGCATAAATTCCTTCCCCTCTCCCCCCAAAACATCTCTGGGTTTTTTTCTTAT
>NW_010397584.1:24589-24972 GCF_000710305.1 Buceros rhinoceros silvestris | reverse complement strand
AGGGCAGGTGTGGACCCCCCATCCCTGGAGGGGTTTCCCAGCCCTGTGGAGGTGCTGCTGGGGGACAGGGGGCAGGGGGGACCGGGCAGTGCTGGGGGAGTGGGGGAACTCGAGGAGCTGGAAGGTGTTTTACAACCCAAATGATCCTGTGATCCTCTGATTCTGTGATTCTGCGAGTGAAGCGGAGTCTCCGTGACAGTCAGACGTGGGTGGAAGGGCCCAGCGAATCCCAGAAGACAGAGGGGAGGGATGCCTGACCCAGCCTGCTGGACACTGCCTCAGCATCAAAGCGAGAGCAGAAGGGGACAGAACGTTCACGCTGATGCTATCACCTTGACGTCAGGAGAAGTTTCCTGCTGCAGGATCAGCCATTCCTGGTTGCC
>NW_010397584.1:19362-24460 GCF_000710305.1 Buceros rhinoceros silvestris | reverse complement strand
GCTCGGATTTGCCTGATCCCTGTGATCCCTTTTATGCATTTTGTTTGCAGAGGAACGTTCCAGCCACGGCTCCAGGGAGAATGAGCGGGCGGTCAGAGCAGGTCACGTACCCGGTGGACCTGAAAGGAAAGGTAGCTGTTCGTCCTTCCCCAGCAGTTACCTCTGCTCTGGCAGCAGGGTGGGATCTTTATAACAAACCCAGCGGGAGCTGCTGAGGCAAGCGGGTAGTGGGAACAGCTATTGCTTTTGTACTGTGACATTATTCCTCCAAAATCGAACCCTTGTTGGAAATTCCCGGTTTTAGAAGCGACCCAAGGTTGCCATCTTCAAGCTGGATGTTGTGTGTTGGACAGCTTTGGGTGTATGAAGTGCTGCCGTTTCCTCCTGACGGGTCCCTTGTCTTCCACCAGGCAATGGAGGCATAGAAAAACCTGGAAAAAACATGTATAAAATCACAAGTCGTGGTGACTCTGGAGGGTTCCAGGGCACATGAAGCCCCTGGAAACACCTTCAAGCACGTTTTTGTATCATCCCCTTTCAGTGGCTGACAAAATTAACGTGTATCTTTGGAGAATGCCTTCACTTGGACCCGTTGGGTGTTGTGGAGCTTTTTGTGTTCTGCGAGTCAGGGGTTGAGGTTAGGATCCCAAATGCTAGTCTAAATCCTTTTAGTACAAATCCCCCAGCTCTTCGTCATGAGTTTCCTGTGTGATGCGAGTCCATGCTCTGTCTGTAGAGGCCTCATGAGGGTGCCCACACCCTGTGTGGCTCAGGAAAGGCGCGCTTTGATCCAGCGCTGCAGAGAGAAGACCTCAGGGGATGTGTTCACCTCAGAAGCCCCCGTTGGTGGCGTCCCTCACTTGTGGGAGTTGAGCTCTGTTCCAAACTCCACTGAAAAAGCCCGGTAGCAGCTCTGTCCCTTTGGGGTGCTGCTCCCGTACGCACGGCAGAAGCTTTTGTGTTGAAGGAGACAAGGCAGCGGTGGGGCAGCCAGAGTTGCCAGTGCCCCGACCTCCACCTGCCAAGCGGTGGGATTTGGGCTTAGGGGGCTCTGTCCTTGGGTCAAGGTTATACATGGGATGAGTGTGGGGGCACCTGGGACATGCAGAAATAGAGAACAGACCCTTCACTGCCTCACCCCTTCGTATCAAGAACATTTCCACCGACCTCTCAGTGCTGAGGGGATGCTGTTTTCTCTCTCCGTGTCATTCAGTGTCACCCCATCGATGTCGTGGTCCTGCACTTGGCGTCATCTGTGTCTCTTTCTGTTTACTGCTACATGATTGGTTCTGAAGGGCAGCTTAGAGCCCCTGTTCTTCTGTTCACACGAGGGTAGCTTCTGTGATGGGCTGGTCATGTTCTGTGCAGTCGCATGCCCCAGGGCTGGGAGGTGGCCTTCATAAAGCCCGAGGCTGGTACATCCTCGTGGTGACTCCCACCTATTTCCCAGCCACAGCTAGTGAACCCATGACAAGGTACGTGCTGACACAGCACCCGGAGCCCCACAGAACGAGCTGGGGGGTTAGGGCAGAGTTAGAGCAGAGTGGGTTTCCACCAGGCTTGACCCAAGCCCATGCTGTGGTCTTTCCTTCCAGGCTCACACCATTTTCTGCTAACCCCACGCTTCTCTGGCCCGGGATCTCCCAAGAGATTCACGCTGTGGACACAGCTATATCACCAAGAGGCTCCCGGGAGTGGTAAGAAAATGACATTGCACTTAAACCTGCCAGCTTCTGAGACTCGCCTTGGGCAGGAGGGGCTCTTGTTGTATAGAGCCATGAGGTTCACACCAAGGCTGACATCGCTCCCTTGGACACTGACGCTACAGTCGTGTGTCACGCGCTACCTTACCACACAGGCGTTACTCCTGATGTTTGACAAAAAGCAGGAAGCTCTTTCTGATAGTTCAAGATTATTTTCCTAACGCTGCAGGGCCCTGGAGCAGGTAACAAATGTCCTACAGACTGTGTCTGCAGCCCGCTGAAGAGGCAGCTCTCCCCCGAGCGGCCTGCGGTGGCTTTCCTTGTGTCCAAGTCCATGGGTGAGGCGATTTCGCTGCAAAATAACAAACGTTTCAGACATCACACGGGGGTATTTTGCTAATGGTCATCACACAGCCCCTTCTAATCCCTCTCCTCTTTTTAAGGATATTTGGATGGAAGTTATTAATTGATCGTCATGGTTTAACCTTTAAAGGGGCTCTCGAAGGACCTGGCCGTTTCATAGAGGTGGTGTGAAGCACGTGGGACTCTATCAGCTCCTGCCAATGAACCAGACCACGTTAAGCCCCCTGGTCCAGCAGCTTGTCACGGATCCGCCGGCCCAGCCAGGCGAGGCCGAGCGTGCTCCAGTGTCAGTGCCGGCAACAGGCATGGCGAATGCTCCGAAACCCTGATGGTGGGAAGAGTCCTTGCACTAAGGCGTTGACACCTCGTGTTAGAGTGAGTAACGTGCTGGGATGTGCTCCAGCCCCTGACACCTTCATGGGACGGCTGCAGCATGAGCCGTTTGAGCGTCAGTTCACCGCACGTGAAGACAGGGTGGTGGTTGTGGTGTTTAAACACCAAAGAGACGGACATACGGAGTGACGCTGTGGGACACGGTGACTTCACTGTGAGGGACTCAGGGAAGGGCGTTGAAGTCTCGTGTTGTTTTCTCTGCAGAAGTTTCTTTCGTCGCATGCTGGTGCTATTTCAACAGGTCTTGGCTTCTCGTTTGATGTTAAACCCCAGGGGTACGGTTGTCACATGTAACAGGAACTGCTGGGGGGCTGGTCTTACCATCTGACACTACAGGAAAGTTGTGGCTCACCTGCACCACTTTCTTCTCCAAAGCGCCTCTGCCACTGCCCCAGTGCTCGCCTACCCTGAAGTGGCTCCCTGGTCACATCTGTACTCATCCTCATCTCCCGAGGCACAGCAGCCACCCCACAGATGGCGACGGCCATGCCTGCTCGGTGTGAAGAAAGGACAGGGAAGGCACCGGGAGCCGGGGCACTGCCCGTTACGGCGGCTAGATGACCCTTCGCATCTCTGCCTCCAGGTTTTCTCTTCTCTGTGAAAGGCCATCGCCTTTTCAGGTACCTGGGGAGGTGCAGAGGAAAAGCTTTGTGGCTGTGTTCGTACAAAGAATCCTTCCCCGTGCTTCCCACGGCCAGTCTCGCAGCAGCCCCCACCTCGCTTCTCCTGCAGAGTTTCTCCTGAACCCTCTGCCAGCAGCGTGGGCAGCTGCACAGGACTATTTTCTGAGCATAAGGTCTCTTTTTCAAGCCAGTGTAAGTGTGACGCTGTTCTCATACAGCGCTCGCTGTAAGAAAGCACCTAAAGCAGCTCTGCCAGCTACCCTCGGCCTCAGCTGGCAGCCTGTTGCACACCGGAGGATGTGCTGGGGGTGCTGCTCCCTGCTAACACATCCCAGCGGAGCTTTCCTGCGCCTTTCTGTCCTGGCTAGAGAGGCTGGAGGACTTGGTCCTGCAGCCCTCGGCCTGTCCCGCTTACCGGAGGAGGTTTCGGTGGTGGAGGCTCTGCAGCCGTCCTGGGTGCTGAGGGAAGGAGCCGGCCCTGGGTTATCCCCTGGCTGTTTTCCAGCAGCTCACCCGTCTGTGCGGGCTCTGGCGCAGCAGGGGCTGCAGCTGCGTTTTCTGCTGGCAGCAGACACAGAGTAATCACGGGGCCTTCAGTCAGAACCGTGTGTCCCCGCGTGGCTCGCTCCTTTTTCCTTTGGTCGATTTTACCGAATAGGCACAAATCAGTGAAGCTTATAAATGTAATCAAATCATTCCAGTCTATTTTCCCTAAGATATTCCACTCGTATCACTGCTAGAGGGAACGTTCTCGTCTGCTTTATTTATTTCTGCAGGAAACGGAACCTGCCTTGCTTCCAGAATACGTCTGAAACCAGCAGCGAGGGCAATCCACCTGCTTTCTGTGGAACAGCTCGTCTGTTTGTTTGTGACAGGTCACCCTGCAGCAGGAAACAAAGGAGGGCGGAGGGGTGAGCTCTGTTCTCCTAAAGTCCATCCAGAACCGTTCCCTGCCCTTCGTGGCAGCAGTACTGGAATGCTTCGTACAAAATACCAACAGCAGCCCCTGGATTTCATGGAGTCTCTTGTGAGAATTGTTCCTTTGGGGAGACGGTTTCATCGGTTTTGATGGGGGGAACGTGAATCAAAAGGGCTTGAACTTGCACTCGGAAGCACCAGAAGTACTCTGCTCTTGAAATGCCTCTTCAGAGCATTTTGCAGTATTTCTTGCCCTGGAACTTAACTCCCTGGATGGAGAGTATTCCATCTCCAGCTCTCCCCCGGCTTCCTCTTGGGCTGTTGTCTCCTGCAGGTGCAGCTCTGTGGTGGCCTGGGGGTCAAACTGCGATGTCTGGCACCGCGGTGCGGTGGCATCGTGGTGACCCCCGGGAGGACCACTTCAGTCTGCCCTGCCCAAGGCGGGCAGTAGAAGGCTGTCCTGGCTGGAGCCCGCATTCACAGCCAGCTTCATCCAGTGATGTGTGGTGACACAGCCAAGGAGGGAGGAACACACAGAGTCTGGACTGGGAAGAAGAAACAGTATTTCTTGGAGCTGGCGAGAAAATTCAGCACTGCTTAGCAGCCCTGTCCCTCCTCCAAACGCTGGTGCAGGAAGAACCATCTCATCCCCGGGGGAACTGTGTCTGTTATTTTCCTCTTCCTTGTTTTTAGTCAACCCTCTTCAGTTACGTCCCGTTCCCCGTCCAAAGCCTTTCAGCGCTTCCCCGGCTGCCAGCACCGTTCTCCGTGGGTCTACAACCAGTACACAGTAATTAAAGCCACTGCTCAGGAGGAGCGAGGAGTCTGCTGCTGCTCCGCCCCTGAGCCCCAGCGACCTGTAAGGCAGCTGATTGCCCTCAGATCATTCCGACTGTTTTAAGTGGGCTTGGGCCCAGGCTCAACAACCGATTTAGTCTCTGACCTTCCTGCTGGAATTGGGAGGCTGCAACATTTGTCTTGAATTTTGAGATTTATCTCTTGTGATCCATTCATTGCCCTTTTCTGGATCTGAACCTTCACAGACCAGCGTTCAGAGCGCACGCGCTGCAGGGCGGCCAGACAGTGGCTTCTGCTGTG
>NW_010397584.1:15603-19274 GCF_000710305.1 Buceros rhinoceros silvestris | reverse complement strand
CGCAAGCCTCTGTCCCCTGCTCTCCCCGTCATGACGTGAAGCACGTCACGGTCACTGGTGGGACTGATGCAGAGGGGGCCTGGGTGGAGCCCGTCCACGTTTGTCCTGACTCTGAGTTATTTCCAGCTTCTCACCCGGATGTGATGATAGAAGTAGCAGCTCTTAAGGTCTGCGGTTTGCTGTGGAGGGCTGTAGATCTTCAACGAACAAGTCTTGAGGAAGCAGCCAGTACCGTTGGCTTGTAGGTGTTTACCTAGAACACTGCGGCCAGGGCATGAGAACCGTCTGATTTGTGTGCCCTGGTGTGCAGAAGGGATCCGAAGGCGGGTGGTGTCTATGGCGAGTTTTCAGAACCTCCCAGTGCTTCCTGCAGTTCCACAGCAATTAACCTCCTAATCACCTCTCTCGCCTTTTCCGCCTTTTCCGTCAGTGCCAGCACGTCACAGGACCAACGACGGCCATTAAAGCCTTTCCAGAGGGTAGCTCGCGGTGGCATTAGCCTGTCGGGCCCCCTGTTAGCAGCTCCCTCTCTGTTCCGCTGCTGCTCTTTTCTGTGCACCCTTAGGAGAGGGCAGGCACGTCAACACTGCGAGGTGCAGACAGCGACGTGCCTGCCCCAGCTGTGCCCGAAGCCAGCCAGACGTGCACCAGTCGCTGTTAATCCTGCACTGCCCAGTGCTGAGCTCAAGCTAATGCCACCGCTTGGCTCAGACCAGCGCTAACTCCAAAGTCTGCCCGGCGCTAGGCAGGAGGCTGAGCTGATCCCCAGATTATTCCATGGCTCATCGCCGCACTTCCAGGGCTCCCAGGCAGAAGGTGGCTGGTGTGCATGATCGGGGGTGGGCAGCCTCTCCAGAGAGGGTTCCAAACATCACCCGGGCAAGTCCTGTCCGACCCAGAGACATGTCAGGGGAGCGACTGTCCGTTCCCTGGAGGTCTGAGCTTAGAGCCCAAAGACCCGGCACCTCCACTTGCTCTTCCTGTGAAACCATCTACAAAACGGGTTTATACTATTTTTTTACGTTCCCTGCGCTGTCACCAGCACTGGAACACACCTGGGTCCTTAGTCTTGTGACAGTGCTCGTGCTGGAGAGCGATGCTGGCAGAGCTCCTGGAGGTTAAAGCTCTGGACGTCAGCGCGTGGGCACGGGGCGGGCTGGTATCACTCCCTGTGGGTGACGCTGTGTTTCTGCCCTTGCAGTCCCCTGCCAGAGGTCCTGGGCGGACGTGTTTGCCACCGTCCAGTTCACTTATCAAGGGCTTTCCTACTCCCCATAACAAACTGCACACACCTCTGCCGTCACCGCAGGGCGTTCCCCCTTGCCCGCGCCCAGAGAAGGGGGCTGAGGAGCGCCAGCAGTTGGCTTTGTTCCCCAAGGGCTCCCTGTTTCTCGGGCTCTCCACTCCAAAATTATCTCGTTACACCCCACGGACCCACAGAGCTTTGCCGTTTACTCTCAGTGCTTTGCCCTCTGTAAACTGAGTGACATCGAAACCATTTCTGTGTGTCATCTTTTATATTAATGTCATATGAAAGGCATGTCGTGGTGCCTGGCCTGCAGATGGGTGCTCTAAAACAAGCCGAGCTGAATCTCTCTCTAAGAGCAGGAGGAGCAAGCGGCAACTTTGCCTTTCTCTGCTGTTTCTTCAGAAATACTCATTGGATTTATGGACAAGGTCCAAACCCACCCAATCAAGCCTGTTTTGCCAAGTGTATAATCCTGCCCCTGACGCCATTTCAGCCGTGGTGCCTGGTTTCCATCAGGAGCCCCACGCCAGGGGATGGTCTGTGAGAGAAGGGACACAGACTCCAGGCGGAGTTTGCGTTTCCAGCCTTTGCTGGGTTCTCTAAGATGGGAGCTCCCTTTCCAGCACAGCAGGCTGAGAAAAGCTGCACGTCTCGGTGTCGCTAACAAGGATGAGGAGGCAGCAGCCAGACACAAATCCATGTGTGTCCAGCGACTGGTTCCCTGACGAGAGCCGACGTCGCTCAGAAGCTGCTTCACACTCTGTCGCACATTCGATAGAAAGTCTAAAAAATCCTTGACAACACTTCCTCAAAAAGCCGTTGGGGTTACCCTTGTCCATTTGATCTGGAAATGTCGGTTTAATTCTCAAAGGAACGGTTGTATCTTCTTTCGAGGCAGCTGAATTCATTCTGCTTCCATACTTCAGCTGTTAAGGCAACACCACCTCCATGTGTGGGCCTGTAGTACGTACTTCCACGTTCTTTAGATACGCCGTTATCGCATTCTCACTAACTATTCTATTGAAAAAAAATACATAAAGAAGTTAAGGCATGGCGTGGGGTGCCCTGTGCCGAGGCAGCTCTGGTCAGCACGGCTGCGCAGCACACTCAGGGCTGGGTCGTCCTTGTCCTCTCGTTCCCCGAGGTGCAGTGAGGAGCTTTGTGTCCACGCTGTATCCTCTAAAGACACCCAGTGTTTGAGCGGCTGCTCGCTGCGGTTATTTGCTTTATTCACCAGTAACGCTCGGCCCGGCTGGCTCTGAGGACAGATCTGTACAAACAACCACATCGCGGGGGGTTACAGAATCCGTCACCCGCCGGATGCGCTATCACCCCTAGAACAACAAACATTTTTACAGCTTTGACAACAAGATATTTGAGAAAATAATGAATTACACCCTAAAAGCCGTGAAGCTGGCTTAAAAATCATCGATTTTCTTTTTCAGCAGGTTTAGAATTTTTAAAATATTTAATATTAATAATTCATAGCTGTTTTTAAGTTTTCAAAAAGTACTAATTTCCCCCCACCCCCTACTGAAATGTGGCTCCAGAGCTGGGGCTTTCAGGAGGCCAGTAAATACTGCAAGATGAGAATGTCCCATGGCCTTCTAAACCCTGAGCGTTGACTACAAGAGGGTACAAATTAAATAAAATAAAGCCACGGCATCTCAGAGCACTGCGAGACTACAGACCCCAGAGCATAGCCAGGAGACGGGTGGATGGATCAGGACCAGGTTTGGATGCTTCATCCTCTTTTGCCGCTGAAAGTGTTGTCAGGAAGATGAAACTCTCATATCGTGGCGGAGTCAACGATGAGGCGATGCGTGCAGGTTCCTCTGGTCTAGAGGACGTTGTCACCTTGTCTGACCGATGGTTCCGGTTCTGCTTTTGAGGGGAAACTGGGACTGGTGCCATTTCAGTGACAGGCTCTGAAACCTCCAGGCTGACGCTGTGCTCTGCGGCAGCAGCCCTGAACGTGCCTTGGGGGTCGGGCCTGCTGGCAGCTCCTCCTTCGGTTGCTCCTCCTGGGAAACACCTCCAGCTGACCTCCACAAACCTTCCCAGCACCCTGTTTCATGACATCTAAAGCTGCCGGTTTTTAGGGGCTTCCTTGTGGCACCCAGCGCTCCAGTCATGCTCTCGTAGCTCACCTGATACGCCACCACGGCTGACAGGGCCACAACCGATTAGTCAGTGAGAAGTCAGGGGGTTCACCACGGCAGCGCTGTAGCTGCTGCCTGGGGTTTGAGGTCACGGTCTCCTCTCCACATCTGGCTCTCCCAGTTTGGCTGGCTTGAGATTTAACTCCGAGGCATTGTAATTAAACCTTGACATGCGGAGTAGTTAATGAGCAAACTCGGCACTTCGGCTGCTCTCAGAGGAGCAGCAGAGTGCTGGCAGGAGTTAAACAGCATCGTTAACT
>NW_010397584.1:15049-15455 GCF_000710305.1 Buceros rhinoceros silvestris | reverse complement strand
AAGAAGTGACACTGCAGCTCCCGGAGCCGCAATCTCAGCCCTTCTCTGAGGTGGGGGCCAAGAGGGTGTCCCACAGCGGGAGGCAGGAGTTAGCATCCCCTGTCGGGGAGCTCACGGTGCATCACCAGCTCTGCCCCTTCACCGCAAAATCTTGGGAAGGTCCGGGAGGCCAAAGCCAGGAGCATCCCCAAGAGCTGTCTGGGAAGGAGGCAGATTCCAAACCACTGCCTAATAATTCAGCTGGAAACTGGATCTTATTTACATCTGAGAACAGCCAGAACGTGTTTCTTTCCATCAGGGCCTCCGGGAGACTGTTTGTCAGTCTCCGGGAGACTGTTCCTGGACATGTGGGTCCAGGAAGGTAAAGAACAATCATGTCTTTCAGACCAAAAGCCTCCAGGTGGGA
>NW_010397584.1:14058-14883 GCF_000710305.1 Buceros rhinoceros silvestris | reverse complement strand
CGTCCCCCCGGGCCCGGCCGGGGGGGGGGTCCCAAAGCCATGGCCGCTGCCCGTGACTGCCCGAGGCAGCAGTGTGAATAGCAGCCTGTTCGGTGAGGAGGTCAGGACTGGCACCAGCTGCAACACTTAGCTAGTGACTCACCCCCTGCAGAGCCACCAGCGTTTTGTGGAGGACCCTTGTGTTGTTCTCTCGGTGAAAAGAGCTTTTGCTGAGCTTAGAAAAGTAGTTCATAAAACCAGGCTCCTGAGTCAATAAATTGGAAGCCGAATACATGGCCTCGGATGTTTTCACGGTGTCAAATAAGTGCTTGGCACTCCTGAAAACCAGAAGCAAGTTGCTTGTTCTTTCGGCATCCTCGGGGCGGACACAGAGCCTGACGTAACAGTCCATTTTTTAAGTTCTCCTCTTGTATCAACGGGCTTCTGCTGTGTGCCGGGAAAAGACGCCAAGGAGGGGTTAAATCAGGTGCTGTGTGGAAGCCCACGGCCGTTCCAGGCAGCAGCTCCAAGCAGCCTCTCCCCAGCTCCAGCACCGAGCTCCCTAGATGACCTGCGTTTCCTTCCACAAGTCACCTGAGCTGTTGTGCAGGATGTTCCCTTCGCTCCTCCGGCTCCGGTGGGCCGGTGGTGGACCAGACCGCATCATCTCACGCGGTGTGGTGTGTCCTGACGATAATGAGTGGGGCTGCTCGGGGACACCTGACCAAGCGTCTCCCCATTTTCCTGTGCTCTGTGAACAGACACGTCCGCACGCCCTCACGGCATCACGGTCACAACGCGAGGCGGGACCGGGGGGGGGCTGCCTTTCTCCGGGGTGTTTTGTCG
>NW_010397584.1:12237-13841 GCF_000710305.1 Buceros rhinoceros silvestris | reverse complement strand
GGCGGGTGCCCTGTGCCAAGACGGGCGTCTGCCGCAAAGGGAGGAGGTGCGGGGTTGCAAGTTAGTTAGCCAACGGTCTGAAACCCTGAAGCGAGTTCTGGTGGGGGGAGTCGCTTTGGAAAATGCTGCTCACGGTCCGCAGCCCAGCTGGATTAGTGCTGGTATGAGCAGCACTGAGTGCCCAGCTCCCCGCGGCATTAGCAGCTCAAGTGCTTGCGGTTCTCGACCTCCCGCCCGTGCTGACAACCTGCCCACTGGTGTGCCAAGTGAGCTGTGGATTAGCTGGAAATGTCAGCTTGAGCTGAGCTCTGAGGACCAGTTTTAGTTTCCCAGATCCTGGGAAACAGCGTGTGCTCACGGCATCTGGCCAGCTTTCTGTCACGAGCCATTGAGCGTGACCCTGCCAACTGCCGCGTTCGTCACCGGATGCTCTACCAGTCGTTCCTGTTTTCAGGCACCCTGCAGCTGTCCAGGGGATCCAACAGTTCCCACAGGGATTAGGAATGTGTCACACAAGGACACTCAGGGAGCCCTCGTACCCTGACGTCACTGGTGCAGGTTCGCTGGGTCCAGGCAGGGATGAAGGCACGAACTGGAAGAGCTGTGGGACCATGCGGCATCTCCTTCTGCTAGGACAGGTTCCTCCACCACCTACACCAAGACCGTTGCTTTGTGACTGCCAGCCGTTGCCCTGGGCAAGCCCAGGGAAGCCAGTGGTGCGCCAGTCCAAGGCAGGGACTGGAGGGTTGAGGAGACCTCTCTTGGTGTGTGCACTTACTGTCTAGACCAGAGCAATGGGACCATCAGAAAAACAGGTGCACAGAGCTGGCAAACCATCCCAGGACAGACGAGCTGGCTGGCCAGCTCGGTTTAGCCCCACTCGGAGGGAACAGTGCCGGGAGCTGTGAATCCCAAGGCTTGCTTGCCCCTTTTGAATGCCTTTCAAGTCAGGTTTCCCTCACTCGCTTTTCGCAGAAAACCTGTCAGTGAAGCCCGGCCAGCGCTGGGTCTGCCACGCTCGCTCAGCTGCGCCTCAGCTGCTCTTGCACAGAGCCAATGCAAGACGTGATGGCGCAGGACAGTGCCTGTCGGGTTCTCCGGCTTCTCTCTTCCAGGATTAACTGCCAGGTTGCTGAAGAGGGTCCGGTTGGGCTCTGCTGTCCCAGGAATGGGATGATTGCCATTAAAATGAGGACTCTGCCAGCAAACATCGACCTGTCAGGGCACTGACCGCGGCGCTCCTGCTACTGTTGTTTCAGTGTGATTTGACGATTAAAGCACAAGGGTTGAGGTTTCAGGGTGGGGGTTAAAATTGCCGGCTTTGATTGATTAGGGGACGTGAATAAGTCAGGCGAGCCTGCGAGGGGGCGGTTCAGGACAGAGTGCTCTGCAGCACAGTAATTCCTGCAGCGTTGTGCAGAGCATCCTTCTGGTTTTGTCACAAACACCAGCCAAGCATCCAGCCACGTCTGGAGGTCCATCAGGAAGGCTCCTCCTCATCCGCTGGAGGCTTGGCCTCCCAAACCCCAAGTGTTTCCTTGGGTAAATCAGATCTGCGAGCCGTTTGTACCTGAACTTCCAGCCGCAGCAGGTGAGACCGGGGC
>NW_010397584.1:10087-12140 GCF_000710305.1 Buceros rhinoceros silvestris | reverse complement strand
TGGAAGAGGCTTGTCACCAGTCTGGTGAGGGCGGGCTGGGCCACCCAACCCACAGCGAGCCTGGCGCTGGCTGGAAAGCTTCTCGGTGTCGTCTGAGCTCAGAGTTCCTCAGTGCGCTCTACCAAATAACGATGATTTCCGAATGCAAAACCTGCGGCTGCTCATAATTCTTCCCACCTACCCTCCTCCAGCCTTTCAAAAGGGTTTTGATCTCTTTCTGTTCCCATAAATTCGGCAGCTCTTGGCTCTGTGGGACGGGAGAGGCCCTTCTGTCCTCCCTCCTGTGCCAGCCTGCTACGATTTCAGCATGAAGGGGAGTTCTGGTTGTTTCGTTATGGAGCACACAGACACAGAGCCCTTCGGCAAGGGCACCCGCTGGAAATAAATCGAGTCACTGTCCTGGTAACCGCAACGCTAATTCAGTATGGATCTGCCGCCCCGCGGAAGGCCTCCACATCCCCTAGGGAACGGTACGAGCGACAGAGCAGACTTCTGCTGGTAACCGACCTTTGCTTTTCCTGACAGGACCAACAGTCCTACCTGGTGGCTGCTGTGTGGGATCAGCCTGGTCCTGGGCCCTCCTCCCAGGAACAAGCGACAGGACGAGAGGAACCGGCCTCAGGTTGTTGCAGGGGAGGTTGAGGTTGTCCCTGAGGAGCCGTTTCTGTCCCGTTGGGGTTGTGCCGGCGTGTCGCAGGCTGCCCAGGGCAGTGGTGGAGTCCCCATCCCTGGAGGGGTTTCCCAGCCGTGTGGAGGTGCTGCTGGGGGACAGGGGGCAGGGGGGACCGGGCAGTGCTGGGAACGGGGGCACTCGAGGAGCGGGTAGGTCTCCTCTCCCGAGTGGGTTCTGTGGTTCTGTGACGGTGTTCTGGGAACAGGGGGACTCGAGGAGCGGGCAGGTCTCCTCTCCCGCAGTGGGTTCTGTGGTTCTGTGACGGTGCTGCTGCACTTCCAGGACTACAACATCATCCACTGCTAGAAGGACTCGGCTTGGAGACTGACCTGCCCAGAATCTAGTTGTCCTCTGCTTTCTGCCTTCCCTTCTACACAGGACGGAGCTGGCAACCCTACCCCAGGTTTGAAGCACCAGCTGCCCAGAGAGGTGGTGGAGTCTCCTGCTCTGGAGGGATCCCCGACCCGCCTGGACACCACCCTGGGCATCCTGCTCTGGGCACCCTGCTCTGGGCACTCTGCTCTGGGGACCCTGCTCTAGCAGGGGCTGGAGTGGGTGATCCCCAGGGATCCCTGCCAGCCCCACCAGTCTGGGATCCTGTGACTGTTCTGTGTGATTATCCTTAGTGTAGAAGAATCTTCCGGGGCTGTGAAACTCCTGTCTGGCTACAGAGAGAAGAATAAAGGATTGCAGGTTGGTGTCTGTCCATGGGCCAGGTGGGGGAGTCCAGCAGGGCTGTGAGAGCTCCAAGGATCTGGGACTTGGTCACTTGGTCACACTTCCCTCTCTTTGTATTTGCTGTCCTCTGTTCTTACTGGGAGGGAAGCATTTCCTGTGGGACAGGACTGGAGGGGACAGACTGGTTCCAGAGTCCTTCAAAAGGCATTGAGCCAATTCACAAAACATCTCCTGGGTCTCTTGGTGCCCTCTCCATCACCAGGCTGCTCCATGTGAACTTTGGCCAAGCAGCTGCCCTGCACTGCAGCCCAGGCCTCGGGGCAGCGTGGGTCACGCCAGAGCAGAGCCTTGGTGCCACTGCGGCCGCAGGCAGCGACCACAGCCTCTCCGTGTGAGCTTTGGGAGAAAAGCGAGGCTGCTGCCCGGAGAGGAGCTCAGCGTTCAGGCCGCGGAGCTGGCTCAGTAAACGGGGCAGCAGATCTCCTGTGCAGCAGCTCTGCTGGCCGGCAGCCGTCGCCACTGGCCACACTGTCCCAGGCCACCTTCTCTGGGGATGGCAAACACCAGCGTCTCTGGGTGCGCGATGGGTTCGCTCACCTGCCCTCACCATCTGCTCAAATGAATTCAACCAAGAGGAACAGGCTGGTGGCTTCGTTCTGCCGAGTCTGCTGGTACCTGACCTGTCCGGGCCGTGCACGCCTT
>NW_010397584.1:8025-10056 GCF_000710305.1 Buceros rhinoceros silvestris | reverse complement strand
ATGAAGTCGGCCAGGAGGAACGGGCCGTTGGCTTCTTTCTGCCGAGTCTGCTGTTACCGGTCCTGTCCGGGCCGTGCACGCCTTCGCCACGGAGCCTCCGTCACAGCTGCTGCCTCCAGCACAGAACCAAAACCGTCCGTGGTGGCACGGGGGGTCTGACAGGATTATTCACAGACGGTTCCAATCTTACCCTGGAGACAAATCCTCGAGGCAAGAGCTGTCTCTAAGGCCAGGTCTGAGGGACCTGTGAGTACTCCCGTAAGACTTGAAGGCACCAGTGGCCAGAAGTTGTTTTCTTGCAGAGTTCCTCAGCAGAGACAAGGGGCGTCGTTCCCGCTGGGCACCCGGCCAGAGGGCTGTCACCAGGAGCCGGGAGTGAGGACTCTAGTGCTCCGGCCAGCAGCGAGGGTAGCAGCGCCGCCTGGAAGCACAACAGGAGGAGCACAAAATGCCAAGGAGATGGTGGAGTGGCACCAAGAGGGAGCCTGGCTTGGGGACGGAAGCGGCACTCGGCTCCCAAATGCCTCACGGTGCTTTGGGGACAGAGCTTTAATCAAAGCCTTCATGCTGGCGGCATTGCCAGTGCCACACAGTGCTTGTTTTTCCAGGTGGGAAACAGAACGAACACCAGCACATCTCGAAGGTGGTGCCGAACAGACCGGTTCTGCTGGGCTGGTTTTTACTGCAGTCGATAGATTTTTATCAGGCGCTTTTACTTGTTAACTTTTCCTTGGTAGAGGGAACAAGTGGTATAAGTGATGGGGCACCAGCAGCCACACCACCAAGGAGCTCATGCCTTTGGCTGCATCCCCACCCGCACAAGGGCGGCTTTGTGCATGCTTACAGACGCGCCATGTTCAGCTGGCTGGGGGCGTCGCCGGAGCGGGGCTCCGGGCTTTGTCTCTGTGCAGAGCCAGGCCGCCATCGTTAACTACGGGGCTAAGATCACTAGCTCCACGGTTGCAGACAGGCTGCTGGGCAGCTGTGGCTCCTCACGAGCGGTGCCTCTCTCCCGGCAGCAGCGGTGAGGAGGTGGCTGGTCCTCTGAGTGAAGGAAGAGGCTCGGTCTGGCCCTGGGGAGGGTCTCGTGCTGCCAGTGAAAGCTGCCGTGCGGGTCACACTCCTTTGGCAGTGCTGAGCAATGAGACCTGCCAAGTGGGATTGGTGTCACCAAGCCAGCCAACCCACAGCCCAGAAGTCAAGGACATGGGCTAGTCATGGTTCCACCAGCACCTGGTCTCATGCAGGCTGTCTTTGACTCCTGTTTATCCAGGTAACACGGAGAAAATCAAGCCGTGCTGACACTGAGCCAGATGCCAGGCACCTCTGGCCCAGGCAGCGTCTCTGCCCGCTGCCAGCGTCACCTTTGGGAACACTGTTTTCTGGCATCATGTCAGAACAGCCCAGCCGGTGACTGAGGACCAGCCTCGGAGAGGCACCTCCATGGGAGGGCAGCGTGAAACCCACCTCGCAGAGATGCTTTCCTGCCTCTGGCAGCGTTAAGTGACCCCTTTTGGCACGAATCAACTATCAATGGGCCTTGGGATCATCAGCTGCCTCCCAGCTGATCCCCCGGCATTTCAAACACCACGTCACCAGAGCCAGGGATCACGCCTGGGAAAAGCCCTTCTCAGAGGAGCAGCAATTGCAGGAACACAGAGAGAGCACTGCATTTCCTGCCCGCAGGACTGGCTGTATCTAGGGAGAAGACAACCGTGAAAAACCCATCCCTGGGCTGTCCCC
Organism: Buceros rhinoceros silvestris; assembly: GCF_000710305.1. Classification (NCBI taxonomy): domain Eukaryota; kingdom Metazoa; phylum Chordata; class Aves; order Bucerotiformes; family Bucerotidae; genus Buceros; species Buceros rhinoceros. The sequence goes on along the minus strand of NW_010397584.1, from coordinate 8,313 downwards.
ATCCTAACCGTGCCACGGCGTGGACCCTGCTCTTGCTAATTCTGCGTGTAATAAACTCGGATCCAAACGCCGGCGTCCTCCAGGGTTTTTGTCAATCCCCTGAAGCAGCAGCCGAGCTCCTCCTGCCTCCTGCTGCCATTGCTTCTGCCTGCCAGTGGGACCAGGGTGGCCAGGGACCCCAGTGGGCACCCAGAAAGGAAGCCCCTAGGCAGGACAGGCTGTGCCGGGGAGAAACCACCCAAAAGTGCCCAGGCAGGAGGAGCTGAGCCTCCCTCGGCGATCCTGTCC
>NW_010397584.1:7323-7835 GCF_000710305.1 Buceros rhinoceros silvestris | reverse complement strand
CCGGCAGCCCCCTCCACCGCCCAGTAATGCGGGCGGGGTTCTGTGAGCCGTCAGAGCCACTTGGAGCCCAGAGAGTGGCTGGTGCCCGCGTGTTGCTGCCCGGGCACCACAGCAGCATCAGGGTGCCAAGCAGGGGGGCAGCAAGGGGCTGGCGGGGTACGGGCAGGGGCTGATGGAGCAAGCGGAGGGCAGCAGGACGAGATCTCTGGAGATGGGGTAGGAGTCAGGGAGCAGGTTGACACAGGTCTCCCTGTGTCTCTGCCTGCTGCCAGGGTGTTTGGGACGTGCAGTGCCAATGTACCAGGGCAAGGAACAGGCTGGCGTGCTCAGTGTGGGCACACCAAGCCACTCTGGGTCAGCTCCAGCTGGCACCCAGCACATCACCTCCCCTCCTCCCCTCGGGTGGGCAGAGAAGGGAGGTCCTGGCTCCCCAGCCCCCACTCTGTTCCTGGTTGGGGCAGCGGGAAGCTTGTGCCTCTGCACCGTCCCAGCATCGGGTGAGAGAGATGGCC
>NW_010397584.1:5722-7162 GCF_000710305.1 Buceros rhinoceros silvestris | reverse complement strand
GCCACCGACTCAGCCCCGTGGGCAAGTGAGCATGGGTGATGCTGGCATCAGCAGGGTGAAAGCTCAGGACAGCCACAGCGAAGGGCGAGGGGGCATCAAAGGGAGAGCACAGGGCCAGGCGCACCCAGCAGCGTGTCCCCTGTTCCCACCAGCCCGTCCCCCTGGACATCGGTGCAGGAGGGTGGACCCAGTTCCCTCCATCCCCCTCCATCCCCAGGCAGCAGGTACTGGCCTTGGCTGGGCTGAGCGCCGTGAAGAGGCGATGGGAGGAGCAGCCCCCGGGGGCAGTCAGCACTGCCATCCCCCTTCAGGACTCTGATGAGGTGACACTACAACATCGCCCTGCTCAGGACAGCCGCCCGGCGTCGGTCAGCAGCGTCGTTCAGCCCATCGGCCTCCCCCACAGGAGCCTCCTCAGCCCTCGCCAATTGCTGGGTGTCAGGCTGGATCCCTCACGCTGCAGGTAACCCCAGCTCCTGCCGCCGAGAGCTCCTCCAGCAGGACGGAGAGCCACCGTCCTGCTCCCTCCTGCCAATATCCCCCACGGGAGGAAGGGGAACGGGCTCATCCTGGGAGGAAGAAGCACCCCTCTGTCACCAGCCCTGTTTTCTGAAGGCCAGGCATGGCCCGGAGCCAGAGGCTCATGGTGGTCCCTCAGCCAGGCTGGGGAAAGCGCTGCAGTGACTTCCCGAGGATGCCCTCCGTGGTGGACGAGGATCCCAGCCTGCTGAAAAGGATCACTGCAACGGCACGCTGCAGCCCCAGGGATGTACAGGACCCAGCGCACCAACCCGGAGCGGGCAGATGTTTCACCAAACCGCCTCCTCCCCACCCTGCGCCTCTCTGGCTGCAGGATGGGAGCTCTGGCAGGCTTCTCCTGCTCAGTCCTCCCAGGAGAGGGAGGAGCTCTGCACAGCTTGCACTCGGCGGGTGTGCAATGCTGTGGGAACTCCTGACACCCACCTCTGCAGAGCTGCGGGGTGACCGTGCCCCTGCAGGCCTGGGGGCAGGCGCTGCTCCCAGACCCCAACCCCTCGTGCTGTCGGGGCCTCCAAGGGCCTTGGACACGACCAGGATGAAAGATGCTCAGGAGGCAAAGCTGAGGGGGGTTCCCTGTAGTGCAGACCCGAGGATCAGGGGTGGGGTGGGGAGGGCTGAGGAGGGCACGGGCAGTTGCAGGGAGTGATGCCAGTCCTTCATTGGGGGCACACGGTGATGTCATCAGCCCAAGGGCAGCCAGCCCCTGGATCAGCAGTGCTTTGATAAAAGGTGAAGTCCACAGCCACCGAGAGCGACGGCAGGAGGGGCACTGCTGAGACACAGCCCTGCCTTTTTTGTCTCTCGAAAGGGTGATGCAGCAGCCCCGTCTTGTGCCGGATCAGAGGGACTGAGAAATGGGTCCTGAAGGGCTTTCTCATGAGGGCGGCAGGAGATGCTGCA
>NW_010397584.1:480-5591 GCF_000710305.1 Buceros rhinoceros silvestris | reverse complement strand
CACCCCAGTGTCCTACCACAGTGACTGAGTCTTGGCCACCACCAAGAAGAAAGGACCTCCCGCTTTCCCCACGCTAGTTAGGGCACCAGCCAGCCTGCAGGCTCCTCCCAAAGACTGGGCCCAGCTTCCAGATCCATGGAAGCACACATCAGGAGGCCGTGGTGGAACGATTTACCCAACATGCTCACACCGCTCTGCTCTTTTCTGTCGCTGGAGCATGCCCGGAGATGTCAAACTCCCACATCTCCCAGGAAATCTTCTCTGCTTCCTCCTGCATCAAGTGATCAACCAGGGCTTGCCCAGAGAGAAAGGACAGTTCCTGTGAAGGTGTCAGATGTGATCACCGGAGGATAACTGCCTGTGGCGATGGCGGGAGTGGGGAGCTCCCGGGGCAGAGCTAGCTGACCCAGCGGGGCCTGTGGAGGGACCAGGCAGCGGAGCCTGGTGGAAGCCAGTGCATGATGGACAGACCACAGAGATGTTCTCACCACAGAGCCATGGCTTGCTTTATCACGCAAGGTGGGGGCTCCATCCACCCCCTCAGAGCAAACCTCCCCACCAGGCTGGCTCCTGCTGCAGCTTCCACTGCCCGCCGGGCAGCATCAGGCAAGCTGGTTACCAGACATCTCGACCCATTTCCATGCTCTCCTGTAGCTTTGCAGGGACATCTGCAAGAGGAGAAAGGAGAAGGCTGACAGATGTTCAGCAGCAGTGGTGTGTGGTGGAGAAAGCTGCGAGGCTGGAATCTGGCCTGGCCAGAGCTGCTGTACTGCTTGGTCCTTCATCCCCCCATTCCCCCCTGAGATTGGTGCTCGCTGTGACACTCTGAGGAGAGCTCCTGCAGGTCTACACCAGCTTTGCCTTCTCCCCTGAGCACCACAGGAAGCCTGGAGTCCCCACACAGCAGCAGTGCCTAGAAACCTCCAGCTCCTTTCATGGTGCAGGGGTGTTGGATGCGCTCTGCCACGGAAGGGCCAGCAAAGAAAACAACCTCGCTCTTATGCCCGGGCCAACAGGCTCCTCCTTCGGGCCCATGAGCCCTCGCTGCTCTCCAGCTCCCTGAGGCTGGCGGGGCTCTGGGCACCGCTGCACAGACAGCACACGAACCAGAGCCTGGGGCTCCCGGTCCAGGGCAGCAGGTGGCTGAGACAGGCTGTGCTTGCGCCCAGGCCTGCAGGCAGGCTGCCCGCTGCTCCAGGGTAGCCAGACCCCCCTTTCTCCACTCACAGCACCGGCGCTGATGGGTGAAGCCCAAAATCCACGCGATTCTGACCTCAGAGAAGGGCTGGACCACATAAGGCCTGTCCATCGCAGGCTGGGGTGCTGGGGGGCTGAGTGCTGGGCAGGTGCCAGGCCAGAGCCTTCCCCCCACTCCCAGCGACAGCGAAGCCCGCCTCTGCTCCATGACAAGCGGTGCTGGGGGGCTGAGTGCTGGGCAGGTGCCAGGCCAGAGCCTTCCCCCACTCCCAGCGACAGCGAAGCCCGTCTCTGCTCGAGGACAAGCAGGATGTCACGATACAGGACCACCCCATCCAGCCCAGCCCCTTCTCGCCCCACACTGCTGGGCTCATGCAGCAGGGACACAGACATGTCCTGCTCTCTCTGGACCTTCACTGCGTGTTATCTCTCCACCTCCTCCTGGGCTGCAGGAGCTGGGTCAGGCAGAAGGAGAGTCAAAGATCTTCTTGTAACTGTGCCGTGAACTCGTGTTTGGATCTGGGCTAGACTTTCCTGATCCAGGAAGAGCCAATTACAAGTAAGTAAGAAACGTCTGAGATCATCCAAGAGGCCTGCGGGCACTGGGGAGCCATCAAGGGCACTGGAAAAGGCTGGTGCAGGCTACGTATGCGGAGCTGGAAGGGAGTGGGGCTGCCATCCATCCCCCTCTCCTTCTCACAGCAGGTTTCAGGGTAGCCCCAGCCCAGTGGTGCTTCCCGTCAAACGACAGGCTGTGTCCTTGCCTCGGCTTCCCCTCTGAGCTCAGCCATCGCGATGCAGCTCTGTAAACAGGAAGAGCCTGCCTGGCACCAGCGACACCACTGCCAGAGAACCCTCGCACGGCCTCCTGGTGGGTCAGGAGCGAGCGCTCCGGGCCCCAGGGTGGCTGTAGGTGGGCAGATAAAGCTCCACTGGGACTCAGTGACCAGCTGGCACACTACCAGGTCCTGCACACCCAGCCTGGAATCGCTCACCTCAGCCACCGCCACCTTCCTCTCCCAAGCCTTGAGGCTCTTCTCGAGGTCACTAACGGCCATCTTCTTCTGTATGTAACTCAGCACGGTGGGGGCAGCGTTGTCCGAGAGCAGCTTCCGCAGCTGCTGGTTCACAGCCTCAGCTTTGGCTCGTTGCTGCCAGAGGAATAGGGACAGAGGGCCAGTCCTCCAGGGGAGCAGGCAGACAGGATAAATCAACCCCCCAGCACTGGGGGGGCAATGGGTTGCATCCCCAGGTGCCTCCGCCCCTGCCAGACGGCACTGCCAGGAAGCCCCTCGAACCCGCTTCCCAAACCCGTGGTGTCCCACTGGGCTACGTGTCCCGCTTCCCCCTGGGGAGGACACTGCTGAGGAGAAGTTCCAGGAAACAGAATTTCCAGAAGCCAGTGGCAGGTCCCTGTGGAGCCAGGGCCAAAATCCACAAAACGGCCTGTTCTGCAGCTGGCACCAGTAGGAGCCCTGGGACCTGACTGGACTCGAACCCGCTTCCCAAACCCGTGGTGTCCCACTGGGCTACGTGTCCCGCTTCCCCCTGGGGAGGACACTGCTGAGGAGAAGTTCCAGGAAACAGAATTTCCAGAAGCCAGTGGCAGGTCCCTGTGGAGCCAGGGCCAAAATCCACAAAACGGCCTGTTCTGCAGCTGGCACCAGTAGGAGCCCTGGGACCTGACTGGACCCAGAAAGGCACACGGGTCCCCAGCTCATTGCCAGGCCTCGAGTGGCCACTGGTATCCAACACACCCCGCAGGGTATCTCAGGAGAGTCTGCCAGGTGAAATCTCAGGGCCACCTGAATCCCTCTCTTACCTCCTCCACCAGAGCAGCTTCTCTCTCCATTTTCTCCAGCAGCTTCTTCCTCTGGGAGATGTCTTTCTTCAGAGACGCGGCCATTTTCATGGCGCTCTGCAGCCTCCCCTGGAACACCAGAGCGGGCCAGCGTCAGCAGGCTCCGTGGCGGCTCCCACCCCTCTGCTCCTCCAGCCAGCTTGGCTTCAGCTGGCGGTGCGAGAGCTCTGCTGCCGGGGGAGCTCTGTGGCACCGCTCAGGCAGAGCCGTGCCCTGGTCACGCGGCGGCTCCCACCCCTCTGCTCCTCCAGCCAGCTTGGCTTCAGCTGGCGGTGCGAGAGCTCTGCTGCCAGGGGAGCTCTGTGGCACCGCTCAGGCAGAGCCGTGCCCTGGTCACGTAGCTCCTGCTCCGTGACGTCCTCAGTGTCACACCGCAGCAGAGCCCACGGTGCAGCAGCTGGGGTTTAGGCCTGGCCCAGGCAGAAGGGCTGATCGGAAGGGAGGGAATACACCCAGCAGAGAAGCACTGGTCAGTGGTGAGAGCAGAGACTCTGTGTGACAGCTGCAGCTCCTCTGCAAGGCAGCACCAAAGCTCTTTCCTACGGGAATTCTCCCCCGGGGTGTAAAATTGTCATGCTGCAAAGCACAAAGCCCATTGCCAGGCTGCAGCCAATGAGGGCATCGCTGCTTTTGGTGTGTGGGGCAGAGCTCGCCACCAAACCGCTGAGCTGGTTGGAGGGCAGAGAGGTGTTGGGCGCCCTCTGACCAAGGAAGGAAAGGAGCCAGGAGCTGTTAACTTGGTCGTGCGTGACCCTCGGAAACAGAAGAAGGGCAAAACAAGGCGCTGGGAGGCTCACTCACTCTACAGGAGTTGAGGACTCAGTCGGCCTTCTCGGAGGTCAGTTTTAGCTGCAGCAGCTCCTGGTTCTTCTCATCAATCTGCTTCTGGTACTGGGCATTTCTAACCTGCAGCTGCTGCAAATGGACCTCATGGAGCTTCTCTTCCGCCTGCTCCTTCTGCAGACCCCAAGGAGACAGAGCTGTAGGGTGCTGCCCAAAGCGGCAGCCCAGGGAAGAGGGCGTTCCTCTGGGCAGAAAGCAGGCCTAAAGAAGGGGGTTTTCAGCCTGGCTCAAACCCGGGGCTTGGGGAGAAACGCGAGACACAGAGTGCCACTGAGCCTGTGTCCCAGCTCAGAGGGTCCAAGCTGCACAGACAGGTCCCCTCTGGCAAGGGGCAGCCCGTCCCCAGGGAACTGCTCTGACCCACCACGCAGCTTTTCCAGGGCACAAAGGGCAAACAGAGGTAGATTTGCCGGCTGCCACGCTGTGAGACTCCTGCTGCCATGCCACACAAGCAGGCAAGTGCGAGGCCTGCACCGGTGCAGATGGCAGTGCCCTTCGGCAAAGGCAGCAAGGCCAGGAGCAAAGAGGGAAGGGGAGGAGGAGGAGGGCTGCGCATCTCCACACGGTGAGAGACCCCCGCACACACCTGCCTGAGCTGCTGCTGCTTTGCCGGCTGCCACGCTGTGAGACTCCTGCTGCCATGCCACACAAGCAGGCAAGTGCGAGGCCTGCACCGGTGCAGATGGCAGTGCCCTTCGGCAAAGGCAGCAAGGCCAGGAGCAAAGAGGGAAGGGGAGGAGGAGGAGGGCTGCGCATCTCCACACGGTGAGAGACCCCCGCACACACCTGCCTGAGCTGCTGCTGCAGCTTCTTCTTGTAATCCTTGAGCAAGCGATTTTCTAGACACAGCTTGTCTCGCATCCGATCCTAAAGAAAGACAGCGGGTTACAGCGGGACAACAGAGCCTGGGGAGGAGAGACAGCACCCGGACCCCACTCCTCATGGTGTGGATCCTGCTCAGCCCAGCCACAGCACAGCCTTCCCCCTGACTCAGAAAGGAGCCGCTGAGAAACCCTGCTCAGCATCACCTTGCCCCAGGCGTGGGGGTACGGCCGTGCGCTCTGCCAGGCTCCGCTGAGGGCATGGCGTCACCTGTGCCCACAGCTCTGCTGCCGCCTGGCACCCAGTGAGCTGCTGGGCTGGTCACCCACTGCTGAGGGTGACGGGCCTGGCCAGAACGAACGCTCCAGAAGGCTGAAACCACCCCGAC
>NW_010397584.1:0-394 GCF_000710305.1 Buceros rhinoceros silvestris | reverse complement strand
GGGGCAGAAGGACCGCGAACACAGTCTGAACCCGCCACGAAGGCCACGCGGCAGCATGGGAAGGGGGGGTTTCCCGTGATGAACTGACCCGCTGGCAGTTCTTCTCCTCCATGTATCTCAGCAGCGTCTCCGAAGCTACGATACTCCCTTCCGGAGTGGAGATGGCGCTGACGATGTCTTTCTCAAACCTGGTGATGGCTTTCTGAGTACGAGCCCGCCACAGGTCTGCTGCTTCCATCTCTGCCTGGAGAAGTGAAGTCATGTCACAGCCCAGAGGAGCCCCTACCTGAGCAGCTCTGGGCATGGCGAACGCTGGCGAGGTGCCGGCGTGCTCTCTGCTGGCATTTGTCACACCTCTCCCAGGGGAGCGCTGAGATCCACTCCGCGCAGCCTG
>NW_010397583.1:17404-18692 GCF_000710305.1 Buceros rhinoceros silvestris | reverse complement strand
AAATTAATTTAAAAAGTAATTAATTAATTAAAAATTAATTAAGTTAATTAAATTAATTAAATAACTAAATTAACTAAGTAATATTCAGCTTTTTAGGTTGTTATAGGATATTCTTGTTTTTAAGTTGTAATAGTGCATTCTTCCACTGCACCCATGAAAATCTGCATATTAAACCTGTAAGTGAAGGTTGAATAAATTGGTTGCTTGAGGCATGCAGTTAAACCTGTAAGCAAAGTTCAAATAAATAGTCTGCTTGAACCTTGCAGTTTAGTCTCTTCTCCACAGTGGTCTGAAGGGAACCACATAGATGTCCAGAAGGATCCTTTGCAGGCTCAGTGAAGCTGAAGGGTTGTTGTCCTTCCTTTCCAACAGTCCACAGTTTCAGTTCCTCTGCAAGTCACTTCAGCCTCAACCAAAGACATACGTGAAATATTTAGTTATCAGTAGAGCTGCAACATTTTAAAGAAACTGTTTTCTCCTGTCTCTGCCCTTAAATGGAGGCAAGCATACAGCCACAAAGAACAGAGTCTAATGACACGCACCGAAGTGCTCAGAGCCTACTCAGCGTCCTTGTATTTTTTTTATGGTTTTTTTTTTTGCATTTCCTTTTCATAACTTGTGAAATTCCTCTGTGTCCCTAATTCCTACTTGGCCTGGGCAAAGCTTACAAAAATAGTACGTATTCCAGAAAAACATCTGAGATGGAACTGTATGTGTGGGTGAAGCAGGATGCGGCAAGAGGCAAAAGTTTCTTTCCCCTCAGAATTATCTATTTATTTATGGAGGTCTTTTATTTATGGAGAGAGTCACCACCACTACCAGAGAAAAACAGAAGTAAATCTTTGCCATTCTTTGCAAATGGGTGCTAGAGAGTATGTGCTGAAAATAACTCTATTCTAGAGAGATTAATACTGGTTTTGGTTTGGTGGGAGCTTTTCTGGCAAAGTGTAATGGGCAACAAACAAGTGAAATGAAATAATTAGAGCCGATACATGTCACCTCCTAGCAAACACTTGAAAGGATTCTGCAACAACTTCAGACTAGAGGAAGGTCTAGAAACCAAAACAGATTTGTCTTGAAGGCCTAAAATTTACTTTTTGAAAGCTTTCTGATGTAGAAGTTGGCAGGAGTAGCCTGGTTTTGCCCTCAACCCTAGTCCTCATTCCTAGCCTTCATATCCTACCAGCTGCAATGGAGCATCACAACTGTTTGTGTAGAGATGCAATGAAGAGATCAAGGAATTAGAGGATTAAAAATACCCTTGCCATAACCTTTCCCTCCACCCCCA
>NW_010397583.1:7936-17293 GCF_000710305.1 Buceros rhinoceros silvestris | reverse complement strand
GCCCTCCCCATTTACACTCAAAAATGCACCATCCTTTCATCTTTTTCATCAAAGACCTGATAGCAGGGAAAAACTCAGAACATTTTGAAACTTAGAGAGAAGTGGTAGACCTGCAAAAGTGATAGAAAATAACATGCAGGAAAGTAGTCTGTTTTCTGTGCTCTTACATGAAGGCAAGCATAAACCTGTTTTTTTACCAAATCCAATGACATTGTGAAATTTTCTGCAGTTATTTGGTATGGCCAGAAACCTGGTTTTATGCTTAATCTGAGCTAAAGTTTTCAGGAGCAAAAGCCATCTTGCATTGAAGAAATTGAAAGTATATTACACAAACATCATTGACATTAAAGAGGGGTCAGTTTGTGTTTCCAGTTACTTAGTCGCCAGTCTCCCTCATTTCTGTGAGATGCTGTTGAAACTGTAGAGGCCTACTGTCAGAGAGTCGGTTTCCTTGGTCATGTTTTGAGGTTGCCAGGCATCTCCTTTAATAAGTCGGGCCCTCCCAAAATAATGGGAATGAAGCAATCCATTGCAATACTGTCTGGAGAAATAACTACTCAGATAACATAAGAGGGACATAGACCTGTTGAGGCGAGTCCAGAGGAGGGCCATGAAGATGATCAGAGGGATGAAACATCAAGACAAGCTGGCAGAGTTTGGGTTATTCGGTCTGAAGAAGAGAAGACTCCAGGGAGATCTTGTAGTAACCATTCAGTAACTAAAGGGAGCCTACAGGAAAGCTGTAGAGGGACTTTTTACAAGGGAGTGTAGTGGGATAAGGGGATAAGGGGTAATGGTTTTAAATTGAAAGAGGGTAGATTTAGATTAGATATAAGGAAGAAATTCTTAGGAAGGTTGTGAGATAATGGAACAGGTTGTCCAGAGAAGCTGTGGATGCCCCCTCACTGTTCAAGGCCAGATTGGATGGGGCTTGGAGTGACCTGATCTAGTGGAAGGTGTCCCTGCCCATGACAGGAGCGTTGGAACTAGATGATCTTCAAGGTCCCTTCCAACCCAAACCATTCTGATTCTGTGATGATCAAGGACTATGCCAAGTTAAAGGTCAGGTTAAATATGAGATGACATGGGATGGCCTATGACCACCACCTGAGTTTGATGCTGTGAGGAAGGAATTAATTTGGCTTAGAGGACACAAATATAAGGGTCAGTCAACACCTATGCTTCTGCTTTTGATGGAAGATCTTCTTAAGATGATAAGCACGGAAATAAGCTACCTAACTTTATTAAAACATAACTCATCTTTGCAGGAGTCCATGCAGAAGGGAGGCTAGGTCCAAAGCCCAAGTGCATTCCCTGGCAAGTCTCCCTTCAACTTCATAGGATTTGGGTCATATTCAGGAACGTGGAGCATAGATATCGATGGTCCATACAACCAAACTGTGCTCACCCATGGAACAGTGTGGCTTTTTGCACACTTTTACTCACTGAGCCCTTGCTTTGTGTCAAACCTCTAAAATGAGTTTGGGCTTTGTTGGCAGTTTGTCCTAGCTCAAAACTGTGTAAGGGATCATATTAACATTAAATAGCAAGGATACCTGGGACCTTCTGTTCAATCCTGGACTTGCATACTTTACTTTTACAAAGCAGCTCAAGTTGATACCACCAGGAGGTGAGAAGGAGGAAGCATCTTTGCAGGGGAATGCGTTCTCTCTAATTCTAATGATTCCCTGCTATTTTTATGTACAGTAGTTACTTTTCAGACTGATGAGAAAAAGTCTCATTGTGCAGATGGGAAATGCTTATTATGCTAATAGTGTTCTGCATTGTTAGCGGAGATTATTAGACAGAGATGTTAGAAATGCCTCTAGTGGAATTAAGTAGGTGACAAGGTAAAACGAAGAGATAAATGACAACAGTGATTAGGAAATGGATTGTACTGAATACAACAGTGCGAAGGAAGACGGGAAAAAACTAATCTTACAACAAATTGTTTAATCAGTGATTTATCTATGAAAAAGATACATTAAAGAGAGTTTACCTAGGTGATACCAGGTACTGCTACTGAGATTATATGTGATGTTTAATCTAGAGAAAGCTGAGAGAAATGTCAAAATGGTCAGCAAGGAGGAAAAACAGAACTCCTGAAAGTAAGGAAACCACAGACAGGCTTGTGTTTTATAGTTAATATGTTCTAACAAACAGCTGTGTTATGTAGGGCTAACTATATATTTTAACATGCAATTTAGTGAAATGTGCTATTCGTTTTCTCTGAACTTGTAATAAATCAAGAAAATCCAGCATTAAATATAGGCATACAGGCTGCATAGTCACTCCAGTCTCTCATATTGCATTGAAAACAGCTGCTCTTTGCCATGTTTTTCTATACCTAAGTCCATTGTCACAAGTGGAAAATGGGATTTGTGACTGCAATCTGAAAAATAGGCATTGGGCTTTGTTTCTGAAGCAACAATTTTACTAAATGCTTGATGGAAATCAGTGTTCATTTATAAAGTGCTATTGCAGCATTGCGGTTTGATGTGACAAAACTAGTCATGGTAAATAAATAATTCAGGGAATATGTCTTTTTTCCTTGTCTGTGAAGCAGCAGTGAATCAATCCTGCCAATATATCGATTATTCGTAATTATTCAGTATGGGTAAAAGCTTTCCTTGTTGTGCCAATTACCATCACATGGCAAGTTCAAACATTGTTCATTTTGACTGTTCACACTTGCAGTATGTGACAGATCGCTAAAGTTTCTGGAGTCGTTTCGATTCATCATATGCCTAAAACTTCCATGAGAGGCAGAAGAGTGATGAATAGCAAATAGTTACAGTCATTAACTGATAACAAATGTTCTTGCTTGCATTCAAACTTTCCTGCTTTTGTACCTTGTTTGCATTCAAACTTTCCTGCTTTTGTACCCGGCAGGCAATATAATGATTACTTTATTCTCCCTGAGATTGAATATATGTTAAGCAGGGAATTCTGATAGGATGAATGCTGCTTGCTTTAGATTAATACTATATAATGTCTGTGGCTTCCTAGTAGAAATAATTATGAATGCAAAGGCTTGTTGACCAGATAACTTGCCCTGACCATCATAAAATGAGTTCCAGAAGTTTTTCTGAAATGGGCATATTTGATATCTCTGCTCACTGACTTCCAGAAGCACTGAAGAACCTCATGCGCCAGATGACTTTATTTCCTCATGTTTCATTTTGTTAATGGAAGGCCAGATTCTCTGGTCTACCTGGCCAAAATGAGGGACTAAATGCATGGGTTTGGGGTTGGTGTGCCTTCTGTTGCTGCAGTACCTGAGTGAGTACCTCTCAATCTTTTAAGCCTCTGAGAGGGGCAATACGATTATCTACTTTCATAGAGGGAGCAAAGAAAGACTCCATGGCTCATCTAATGTCACACAGGAAGTCCGTAGCTGAACAGGGAACAAACTAAATTTTCCAGGGTCTGGGCCTTAAACATCTAGGATTTAAACATCCTTTTACATTGATAGTGCAGGAGATACTTGAACTGCAAAAAGCAACAAGAAAAGCCATCTCCTATGAGAAGGTGCCCATGATACAGAAAGTGTGCTCAGCTCTTTTTCATGGTTGTTATGAGGGGAAGAGGAGAGGGAAAGGCTGTTTCATCTCTACAGAAAAACAAATCAGAACAAATTGTGGATGTGTGTGATTTTACATTGTGCAGATGTAAACTGATGTAAGCAAGGAGGAATCACCTGTGTCCTGTTACGAAAAATTCTTCATTCCTCTCCTTTCTGACACTGAAGACCAGGCAAGAAAAGTTCTTTGGGTGACCCAGCAGGAAAGGATGGGCTGTCACTGATGGGAAGGTGGTCGGAGATACTTCTTTCGGAGCGGGAAGTTCTTGTTTTAAACAGTATAATTTTTTATGAAACTGCTTAGTGAAGTTGGACTGTTTTGCTAAAAGAAGTTGTTTAACATAAGGGCCTACACAGAGTCTTTCAATGTTTCTTTAGGTTTGAGCAGCTATTTGCTGTGTCTTCCTGAAGAAATATGGAAGCAAGGTGCTTTTTTGTTTGGATTGTTACAGCTATGAGGAGGAGCAAAGTTATTTTGTACCAGAAGTGTCTCCATGAATCCAAGTTACCTCTGATCAGGCACATTTTTGCAATACAATCAATTATTGTCTTATTTTACAAACATCTGACACAGCCTTAAGAGACAACTTTTTTTTTAAGTTGAGAATAGACACAGAGACAATGTCCTCTTTTTGCTAGTCAGCCCATTCCCACACCGTCACAAAAGTATTGTCATCAGGCTTAGCGTCCAGCTGTGACTCTGACCTCTGTCCTTCCTGGTCAGTAAAAACATCAGTCAATACTTGAGACTCCTGCAAACAACAGGCTTTGATGAGAGTGTCCTAAAACCTCTAACGTTTCAAAACTGATCACTGAAAAAAAAACCAAGCCAAAAACCCAAAGGCATCCCTGGATGAATCCTTAGACAATAAGAGTCTCAAAAACAACTAGTCAGTTTCTTGCATAAATAAGGTGACTAAAAGGTTAATAAAATGCAGTCCCAGTCACTTCATTTTCTCCTTGGATTTTTCCCTGTCTTCAGATTTACATACAACACAGACAGCAATTCTTTTGGGGAAATTCTGACTTAACAAAAATTTTTGATTCTCATCAAGGAAAACTAACAAAACATTTTGGGATCAGACAATCTGATTCGAAATGGCAAGATTTAATTCTGGCCTGTTTTTCCTTTTGTTTCTATTCCACTGACCAGCCAAATTGTCTCCTCAAAGTTTTTTTTTCAGATATCTTGGAATATCTGGAGATTCATGGTAGAAAATAGAACACAAGGAATGATAGATACTGCAGTAACTAGTCCAAGTGAAATAAAGTCCTAAACAGAAAATGTGTGAAATGCAGTGAAACATGGTGATTCCAATCAAAGTAATATTGTTATACTGTATTTTGATTTTTTAAAATTATGTCATTTCCATTCCATTACAGAGCAATTTTTGTAAATTTGTGTTCATCATAGGAGGGTAAACATTCTGCAAAAGAAAGTTCCTATTTCTATTTATCAGTTGCAGACCTGGCAATAATTATGCGTACGTTTTGACATTTCAGATTCATTTATTGCATTTAAAAATTAAACAGTCAGCCTGGAAAACTTAACAGAATAAGCCAGCACACATAAAAACCCCTGAAAATATTTACTTGAATTATTGCATTTTTTTACATCTTGACACCAGCTAGCAAAGAGTAAATGTGTTATATTTACTTGGCTAGCCACGTGTTTACTTCCCTGCTAGGTAAATAGTAGATGACACTGGTTTTCCAGAGTGAGTGAAGAACTGGAGGGAGGGCTGAGTTGTCCTGAGATAACGACCACAGGATCCCTTCATGAAAGTACAAACCTAATTGCATGTTCTTCACCCTATGTTCAAACAATGTAAGCATTCATTCTCTCCTGCTGGGGACTTCTTTTTTTCATTGCCTCCAGAAAAGCTTAGAGGAACTATACTCCTAATCCAGCTGTCTCACATAGGAGCCTTCACACAGATGAACAATTCCAGAATGCCCTCTGCCTAAAATTGAATGTAGAAACACTGTTCCTGTCCAGCAAAACTCTTCAGATATATTTCTGTATTTTTCACTCTCCTTTGGAATGATCAGGGACCTTATAAAGTCTTTGGTGAAGAACAGAAGGGAAAGAAAATGAGGCATGAGGTAAGGGATTTATGTTCAAATCACTGTTCTGAACAAGCATATTGTGGCTAAAAAAACAATAGATTTGGGAAACAGTCAAACGTAATTCATGAACCAGCATGAACATGTAGCTTTCCTGCTTCATTCCATGCCAGTTGCCTAGGACTTCAAAGTGAATCAAAGTTCCTGCCTTCTGTTGTTAAATTTTTCTGTGAGCTGTTTTTTTGAGGATTTACCTCTCCTCCATGACAATCAGAGCATTTGGTGAGCACCTTCTAGTAGCTAAGCTGCTTGTCTCTAAGAACAAGCCAGTGAACTCAAAAACTTTCAGAGAGCTGTATTTAGGCTACGGAATTAGAAAACCTATGGAGGTGAGCATTTTCAACCTAAGCAACAATACTTTTCGTGTTTTTAAATTAATGCAAAATTTCAGAATGCGTGTCTTATCATCAGTCTTTTTCTTTCTTAAAAAACTTTTGAATCCCTGTGAAAAGCAGGAATAATGTATCTAGATTGCTTCTCCTGCATGCAAGAAAGGAAGAAGGTGGTGTAACAAAGATTGCAATGTGTAGTTTTAAACATTCAGTAAATTTTCTAGTGTAAAACCAGGAAGGCTATATAAAGGAGATTAATAATTTTCTTTCCAGTAAAATGTAACTCTAATTAACTACTGATTCTGTAAGTGGAAGAAAAAACAGACATTTTCACAGATTTTTCTATTATAAACTCTGAAGAAATTATTGTAATGATCTAGAGTAATTTACTTTATAACTTTGGACTTAGGACTTCCCTGAATTAATTCCTACTTGAACTAGAGTACATCTTGTAGAAATGAATCTAATCTCGATTAATATCTTTATCAATGCTTAAATAACAGAATTGTGACTAAATTCTGCTAAGAAATGAAGGCAAACTGAGTAGTGATAAGCTATGCTACGTGTGCTGTTACAAGCTCACCAACCTCTATCCAGTTTTTTAAATGCTGCTGTAGACCAAATGAAATTTAAAAAAGGGAATATATAAAAGATATTTGTTTCATGTTTTCAATCCCTTAGAGTTTCTTTTTTAAATATTTTAAAGAAATTGGAACAATTTCTTCTACCCAGGTATTAGTTCCTGTCCTCTAAAAGCGTCATGCCCAAATCCGGAAGACTCCCATGACAGGACCATTTTGTAGGGTATGTGGCATGACTTTACTGAAAGCAACTTACACATACAGAAGGAAGACTCCCATGACAGGACCATTTTGTAGGGTATGTGGCATGACGTTACTTAAAGCAACTTACACATACAGAACTCTTCACAAAGTAAAAAAAAAAAAAAAAATTAAAGGCTGTGCATACATCCCAAGATTTTGATTGCTTTCAACAAATTAAGTTCCCAGCTTTAGGAATGATTTATTACTGGTTTCAGTGTGCATATTTATAGTCAGTCTGGTATGCATTTAAAGTTATAAGGCAGACATCAGAAAGTTAATGGTTTAATAACAGGTTGCCTAAGAATGCCAGGGCCCTTACAGTGATCTGGACATAATTGACAGCTATTATTCTTCACTTAGGAGCAATGGCCCACCCCAGGAGCAATGAACAGACAGATCATATGGTATCATGTTCCTTCTTCATTGAACAACTCAAGGGGCTCAAGGCTAACTACACGGCCTCTTGTTCAGCTGCAAAAGTGTCTTTTTATTTGTTTGAGGAAGTGCGTAATTGAATATGGAGGTGAAAGAGAGACCATTTCTCTTTTCCTTTTTTTTTTCTTCCTTTTTTCTCTTTTCCCTCTCAGCCTCAGAAAGGTCAGGAGCTTGCTTCATCTGTCAAGCTTAATCAGCTGGTGAAAACTTTGCTAGTGCACGAGGTTGTGGCTCCTCTATTTTAAGCGTAAATCTTTATGGAATAATCATTCTGTAATGTGTTACTTCCTGAAAATGCTCTTTTAGGAGCATGCTGGAGGCTTATGGTAGCATGGGCGTATAGTATTTCTGGAGCTCTCCCAGAGCACCACGATTTTGTTGGGTGATATATGTGACAGCTTCCCAACTGCATATGATAAGGCATGTGGTCTCAGACTCCAGCAGTAGGCTGTTAACAAAGGGACTAGACGTCCCAACTGGAATGTGAAACAAGTCATCATGACTACAGTTAACAGGATGCTGCTGAGTGTGGAACAAAGATGGGCATACATTTCAATTGCCAAAAAGCAATTGTTCATTCCCCTCCATCCCACCCTCCTTCTGATTCAAAGTGTTTGTGGAACAGTGGAAAAATGCAGTGTATCCAGCAAAGAGATGCACGAGTGCTGAACTGGAGAGAAAGATAGAATTATGCAATGTTGACATATTTTTCATATGCATGCATTCCAGGAAGGACCAAGAATTTCTCTTAGGAAAAAGACCCTATGAAGAAAAACTGCAGCACTGTAAGATGCAGTTTCTATTCTACTGTCATAGAAGACAATCAGAAAGCAAAAGGAGAATGAGTTGCAACGTGGAAATATGCTGTCCAAGATGGTGAGGGATACAGGTTTTTGCTACAGGACGGAGGAAAAGGAAACAATATCCAGCCTCACACAAAATGAAAGTAGTCTACAGCACTTGTCCTCTTTAAGGAGCATCATGTCCCAGAAGGACACAACTGAAAAAAGGAAACAAAATACTACCTAGGGATTTTGTTTGGGCTCAGGTATGAAGAAGCATTGATGTGGCCTGTGCCAGGTATCCTTGACATAAAAATATTTGCTACTTTTAAAAAATATCAACAGAACTAGATGGATTTCAAGAAAGTTTTGTCATATAGGCTAATGTGCAATTAATTAGTTCATCATTGTATTAATGTATGTACTGAATTTATGAAGTCCAGCACTAAGAAAGACAGGATTGCAATAAAAGAGCCTTCGTAAAAGTCTCCCTTTAATCCCATTTTTATCTCAAGGTATTGGGAGGTATTCCTTACTGTACCGCAATGTACAAGGAAACTCAAGTGAATGCACAGACAAGAGATGTGTTAGATGGATGGAGCATTCATTAGCTCTCCTCTGACACGCACAGAATTTGCCAAGCTTGGCAAAAAATTATATGAATAGTACCAATAATTTAATTGCATCTTGAACCTGGAAGTACTACCCTGAGCATAACATACATGGTGCACCATCAGAGAAGCTGAAGAACATTTAATAATACAACCTCCTCAGATTGTCATAAGTGTATGTGGAGGCTACATCACCCTCTAACATATCTTTTCCAAACATACAGGCTGCAACCTCGTGAAGAATCATGATGACAATTCTGTTTCTGGTGCTAAGCCAGAAGCTGAGTTTGCAACCCTTATGAAGTTGCAACTGGAAAGGATTTGGGAACTGGTATTCTAATGACAAAATGCAACTGTACAAGTCACAGCAATGTCCCAAGATTGAGCGCGTGTGTGCTCATGTGTGCATGATTCATGTCATTTGTTCTCCACCTGCTGGTGACATTTTTAGGGCCTATAAACCCTAATGCCCTTACTATGAGTGATGTGGAGGTTACCACTAGTGAACCCCATAAAAACGTGAAATCAGCTAATTGGAAAATTCTAATTAAGCCTGTGCTCATGGTGCAGACATCCATATATGAAAGGCACTCAGCTTGTCTGTACAACTGGCCTGCTTGCCACCAGCCAGCAGCAGTGTGGTTGGGCAAGCTTTCCTTTCCC
>NW_010397583.1:0-7868 GCF_000710305.1 Buceros rhinoceros silvestris | reverse complement strand
AGGAGGGTGGTTGGCCAGTCTTTCCTTCCCCAGCCACTGGTGCATGATGGCCTGGATGACTGTGCTGATGGCTGGCTTGCTGAGAGCTGATTTTTCTGCTGCAGCCACCCATGATTCCTTAGTTCCAGCTGCCTATTCATCCATGTTCTCCATTCTTACTAATCGCCATTTCAGAAACAGAATGAACAGGGGTGAACACAACTATCATTAGGAAAAATGATGACAATTAAATATAATTAATAAACACTCCTATTACAGGGCATATGCATGCTGTGTGTCTAAACTGGACTGGGTTTGAAAATTAGTACACCTCATTACCCAAATGAATTGGAATTACACAGCGCAACTTCCACTATTAACACAGCTTAAAGAAATCCTCCATTTTTTCTCATGTATATCTGTTTCCAGAAAACTACGTGCTTTTTAGTCAAAGAATATTAGAAAGAACACTGCTAATCACATCAGTCCAGATGGTAGGCTTTCCTCTTGCCAAATGGAAGTACTGTAACCTATTTAATGTGCAATTTACATAAGCTCCGTGTTAATAAAGATCCATGAGCTTGTGGACTTTTTCTCTACTCTTTTCCATATCACAGGTTCAGTTCACAGAGGCAGAGAATAGTGTTTGTGTCTGCCATTGGTGCTGGCCACTGAAGCCAGGACTGCTCACTACCTTGATCCCAACCCTTTGACCCTGTCTTCTCATAACAGTATGGGTTCCTATAATCGTTCATTACCCCCTTTTGAAGTTAAAAGTAGAGTTAAGGAGCATCTATGCCAAGTCCACATAAATCTGTGATAAAGGCTGGAGTGAAACCTAGCTCAAAATAAAATTATCTTCCTACAGCGTGCATTCAGGCTGCATTTTCAGACAAGTTGGAATGTGTTTTGTGTTTATGGACCCTTTATCTAAACCTTACACATTTTAATTTTCTCTGGAAATTTACTAACTTTGAGGCTACCATGCACCCTGTCCGTCAGTCCAAGTAGGATTTTCTATGTGGCAAGTCACGCTGTACTGGCGATCACAACAGATTTTTCTGATGGGTGGAATGATGTGCTTATAAACTCTTGTTGATATCTCTATAACTCAAATGAGAAAAGTTTTTGTTGCTGAGAGCACATCTCCAGCAGGTTTGGCAGGTCATACACCTTTCTGTTATCCAGCTGTTATGTGGAAAGAAATTGTACGACCACAGATCAGCTAACATTAAGGCTGTGCATCCCCCACTTTTCCTGGATCTTCAAGAGATACCTATGGAATGCAGTGACTTTTTTCTAGTCACTATAGAAACATGCTATAAGAGCACTTGTGTTTTGAAGAGCTTGTTGTAAGTACAAAAGGGATAGACGGCAACAGGCTGAACATGGAAAACCAGTAAATTGTTTCTGAGACTGTATAGAATTTAAAAGATAGAATTGCATACTTGTTTGACAAGGCTGTGCTACCTAGATTAACAGTCAAATCTGACCCAAATCTGGAAAAGAGTCTGAATCTTTTCTAATTTGGAAGGTTGACGGCTCATGTGGGTCCATTTTGTTAAAAGCAGTAGATCCTACTTAATTATTCATTTAATGTTTAATACATTGATATTTAATTTAACAATTACCATGTATTAAAACTCATTGTGCTTGCTCCCACAGGTATGGGCATAGTGGTGAAGGGTGCACATCTAAGTCTCTGATGTGAAATAGAGTATAATAAGATGCCGAGAGCTTAATGCTTTCCGTTCTTGAATTCAGTCTTTGACACTGCCGGAGAAACGTTGGAGCTATTGAGATTAAAGATCAGATACCCCAGGAGGGGTTTGGCCCACCCTGGGATCTCACCTACCAAGTAAGACAACTTTCTGGAGAAACATCATGTGGCCCAAGAGTTGTCTGAAACTGCTATTCTTATGTGCTTCTTCACCATTTCAGACAAACACAAGGTACTGGATCTCTGAAATCTCACAAAGATGCCTTTGTGATGTCCTAATCTACTACTTTTCACTAAGAGGTTGTCAAGTCCCCAGGGCATATGGGTGCGAAAACCCGTGGTTTTTTGTGACCAAAGGAGAAGTATGATCCTCTACTCTTCATGCAGATGTTGATGTAAGAGAAGTCCCTGTCATCAGTAAGATGGAGCAGCCCATTCACTGCCCGTGTTCTGGCACTGGAGAAGGAGCAAAAGGGACATGTGAGTGGAGGAGGAGAATATCCATTCCAAAAATGCAGTTGTATTAGAAAAAGTAAATTGCCTATTTAAAAGAATAGGGCATCAGAGAATCTTTTACCAGATGATATATTTACCAGAGTATCTTTTACCAGATGATATAGTATTTGTGGGGAGGGTTGGACTGTAGACTCAGGTGAGGCTTCCTCTGGATGGGCCCAACTCTGTGCTTATATAATTTCCGATGTCCAAATGGTGCAATCTAATCTGTAATAAGCAGTCAACGTGGCTTTGATGCCAGAATGGGAAAATAGGAAAATAAACAGGTAAATTTAAAAAAGAAATAAAAAACTCAGAGTTTTTTGACATACAGGTCAAACGGACTACTCTAGTACAAATGGTGATTAGTCCTTTGGAATATGCTCCTGGAAACCTCATATTGCTATTAAATTGAATTTTTCTATTAAAAATATGACATCAGAGAAGACTTTATAATAGAAAGGATAGTCCTTAGCATCAGCTGGCTGGGAGGATTAGTGATATTTGAAACCGGAGGTTTTTAAGAATGGCTTACAAAGGCATCCAGCGATCTTTTTAATACTAGTCAGCTGCTGGGGATCTCAACTGGAAATTTTGTAGTAAGTTGTGTGTATGTGCGTGTGTGTGTTTATGTATATGTATGCACACAGTGGGAGTTAAGAGAACAAATTCTTATAAAGGAAAACCATCCTAGATTATCCATTTACTAAGACAATGCCAATTATGGGAATATTTAGTGGTTATATGCTAGAAAACATTGAAACTCCACAAGCATTGCTTTATAAAGGAACTTATTAATTTCTCCTGCACACAGCTTCTTACACAAAGCTCAAGGTGACACTTGCCTGTTTCTACAAGTCTGAGGACCGCCAGTAAAATCTTTGAGGGCTGCTTTGAAGGCACAGGATGCTTGCTGCTCTATGCCTTGCTGTGTGATGCCTGGAGTGAGCATGTGGGCTGCTTGTGCTTAGTACAGCAGGAAAGAAAGACTCAGTAAATGTTACTGAAAGCTGCAAAGCTTTGGTTGGGGCTCTTCTGCCTCAAAAGAGCAGCTTCTCTTGAAAGCCTCTGTCAGGGCTGTTGTAGCTAAAGTAGCTCTTAGATTTGGAGAGGGAGAGGAAAATGGATAGGATGACTCTGCCATGTCCTTTTCTGCCTGGTTTTCTATGACTCCTTGATAACATACAATTCAAGCTCTGAGTGAGACTGTTTTCAAACATCACCAGTCTCCAAGACTCCAAGCCTGAAAATGAAGAGGAATATTTTGTTGACAGAAAACTGTCACTTGCATTTCTGACACACGTCTTTTTTGTTGTTTTGCTTTTTTGCCTGTTTCAACTGAGATGTTGAAATATCCTTTCCATGTGTATGGGGAAGATGGAATTACTCAGGAGTGATTTCTTCTAACCTTTAGAAAACACCCCCATAATCTTCTATTGGCTCCTTCTAATGTCTCCCGCTGTTTTCCTACAGAATTGTGTGTTTATGGCATTTTAATCAAGTCTCCTTGTTAAAGGTGTGAGAACTATTTTATGCGAGGTGAAGGCTTGAGCAAATGTACATCAACACCTGACAGAGCCTGGTGATTATGCAAAACCTACATAACAGCTTTTCTGTTACACTTTTGACTAAGTTCTCACTCATTTCCTAAACCTTGACAAGACAGGCAATCTGCCTTCCCATTAGAATCTCCCTGCCCACTGCCCACCATTACCGTCAGCTAACAATGAATGAGGTGACTGTAAACTAAGTTACATTTAGTGGTATCTGCTAGTACCAGCTAAGTCTTCTTTATCTCTTAATATAAAAAAAGCCCTGGTGAGTACGTGTGCTTACAAGATTTACAGTAGGGATTAGAATCTGGAAGATATATTTTCCTTCCCATTTCAAGTATGCAACCTATAGCCAGGTCAGGATGCATTCTGTCACTTAACACAAGGAAAGACGCTGGCATGAAAATAAGGACATGTTTTAATCTATTGATCAAAACTAGTGTAAACCTATATTTAGATCTTGTCCAGACAAGAAAGAAAAATCATGTTGAAACAGAAATAACTAAAACAAGTTCTTACCTGCTTTATTTCTCTCGTTCTTTCCTCCCTTTTTTCCCCCTTTTCCCTTTATTTCTAAATGTTTGAGACTTAGAGTTTTACAGTTGAAGGGTGAACAGAGGCCCCTCAAATGACTTATTTCACGTCTGTAATGGTTATGAGTGTTTGTATTAATCCTAAAATGGCCACAAGAGTCTCTAAGCTGGTTTTCATTTGTACTGGATATCATGCCAACATCTAGAAAGACTTCTCCTCTACAAAGACTTTAGAAATGATTAAGAACCTAAAGGTATTAAAACTTTACTGAAACAAAACTTCAGTGGCTTTTGAACTCAAGCAAGTATCTTACGTGAATGACTGAACTGTCACTTCAGCAATTACTGGTTTCTATATTGGACATTCAAATTACTTTTATTACATATTTCTGGATTTGAACCTGACATTGCAGTTGGTTGACTTAAGTTAGCCCAACCACCTTGCTATAGCCATAGTAAGAACTAGCCCTTTTATGTCTTCTGTGTATCAGTGCTCTCATGGGGTAGTTTTACTCTTAAAAATAATTTCTCTAAAGGAAGAAGAATCTTATTGCAACCATGTCTCGCTAACCTAGCCTATTGTCCTATTGAAAAATCAATTAAATAAAAATGTAAACGTATTTCTGTTTCACTTGCTCCACCTGTTCTATCAGGTTCTCCATTAGAAGAATGTTGCAACATCAGGATTTATCAACTGCCTCTCAAATTCAAGAAAGATAATTTTTAACCTGCTCCTTTATAATTGGCCTCAGGCTTTATGTCTCCCCGTATGACCCTCAAGTAATAGTTAAACCGATTAGTTCCTGCCTTATTGGGATAACTGCTAGCATAAACTGAGCTGACTTTCCTTAAAGTTTTTCTTAAAAGTCAGAAATAGAGAAGGAAAGAAAGAAAGAAAGAAAGGAAGAAAGGAAGGAAGAAAGAAAGGAAGAAAGAAAGAAAGAAAGAAAGAAAGAAAGAAAGAAGGAAAGAAAGAAAGGAAGAAAGAAAGGAAGAAAGAAAGAAAGGAAGAAAGAAAGGAAGAAAGAAAGAAAGGAAGGAAGAAAGAAAGAAAGGAAGAAAGAAAGGAAGGAAGAAAGGAAGAAAGGAAGAAAGAAAGGAAGAAAGAAAGGAAGAAAGGAAGAAAGGAAGAAAGGAAGAAAGAAAGAAAGAAAGAAAGAAAGAAAGAAAGAAAGAAAGAAAGAAAGAAAGAAAGAAAGAAAGAAAGAAAGAAAGAAAGAAAGAAAGAAAGAAAGAAGAACCCAAATTCCACTAAACCACTGAGGGAAGGAAACAGCTGTAGACACAAACAGGCAAAAGTAAATGGGAAAAGTAAAAACAAGACAAGACAGTTTTCCACATTCCATTCCTGTGATGTTGCCTCACAAGCACCACATATATAACATTCCTTCTTGCAGGCAACAGGCCTCCCTACCCTAGGTGCCATCAAAAATTAAGGGAGGGGAAAAGAGGAGAAACTCGTATTTTAAAAGTAACCATGTTTTTCATCAAAATGCAATACTTAAAGGCAGCCATCTGACTGGAAAGGGGAAAAAAGAACTTACAGAGTCTTGTCCTGTAAATTTCTATGTAATGCTCAGCCAAAAGTATAGCTGAACAGTAAGCCGGAACTTGAATTCACCAGGTTAAAGGGAGAAGCACTATAGTGGAATAATTTGCTAGAGGAGATTAGGTGCAGGTCAACATAGCCATCTGTGGTCAGCAGCAACAAAAGCAGAATCAAGCAGAAATTCATTACAAATCCAGTGCCAAGAGTAGGAATGCTGTATTTAATGATTTTCAAACCTGACTTTGTTCAGAATCAGCACAAAACCTGACAGTTTTGCTTTTTTTTAAAAGAAATAGTATAAGCTGTATTATTTTTTTCAAAGCCCTTTTTTAAACAACATTAAAATGTATTTTTATTTTACTCTTTTTTAAAAAATATTGTGAAACATACAAAAATATTTGAAGTAAACAAATAAGAAACCTTCATACTTGATTCAAACACATAGAAATGGGACAGTTTAAACAGTGAAAAGTGTCCTCCTCTTCATTTCTTTTAGTGAAAATGAAACAATGGTGAATTTCACAAAACACTTGGGTAGACCCACATGGGCACAGAGTATATTCTCCCAATAGTAATAAAGCCAGCTTGGCTTCAGCACTTCATTGTCTATTGTTGCCTTACTGCAAATGTATTACTTAAGTGTACTTAAGTACACTTAACTTAAGGAAATACAATGAAAGTAGTTAATATGGAATTATTATTTTCATCTGTGAAAGAGGGAAAAAGTGTTGATAAAAGAATCTTGAAATTATTTCACATCATGTATCTAAGTTTATAACACCCTAATTCCTTCTATTTTTTCCTCTATGGGGAGATCCTGGTGTCTCCTATCTCGGCCCCTATTTTCTTAAAAAAATATCTCCAGACAAGATTGAGATTTTACCACAGTATCATAGATGAAAAGTTATGTACTTCAGAAATGGCAAAAAGAGATAACTAGGATTCAGAAAATGATTCAACTTCTCCTTAACTTCCAAGTTGATACTTGGAAGACAATCATGCTCTGTGTGTAGATGAATGACAGTTTGCATGGCGCAGCTGCCCTGGAGAAAGACTCTGGGACAGAAAGCCTCCAGTCCCTTCTCTTGGCTTAGTGAGCAGGGATTGAGCAGCAGAAGGACAGAGGTTTGGAAGAACTGAGAGCAGGTCTCTGACTTCACTGAGTCAATGCTAGCCTGTCTCATGTGCAGCCTCAATGCTGAAGAAGACCATCCATGAGCAGATGCAACATGTAGCTGATCTTAGGTTGGGTTGACTGGGACAGAAGAAGCACTGAGCAGCCTGGAAGTGATGAAAGTAACACAAGAGTCATTCTCACCTTTATACTTGCCACATTCAGCATGCTGACATATGGCTTGAGTCCTAGGACATGATCTTCGGTTTGCTGGAAGTCCTGTGTTGTTCATCAACTTTCAAACAATGACTCCAGCAGAAGTCTTTTTGAATGTATGGCACAAATGTACTGGAATTGGGAGCCACAGTGTCAGAGGGACGAAATTTCTTTTAACCTGAAACTTACTCGTCTCATACTGGCTCGTCTGTATATATTGGGAAGCTGAATAATGAACTCTGGTAAATTGACAATGGTGATGAAAGGGTAGAGTGTTTATGGGTATAAATCAGGGGGAAGACCAATAAGGCAGACATGATGGTGCGGAGTCTGTTATAGACCACCCAACAAGGATGAAGAGGTAGATGAAATATGCTATAAGCAGCTGAGAGAAGTCTCACGATCACTAACACTTTTTCTTGTGGGGATTTTCAACTTACTTGCTGTCATCTGGAAATACAATAGAGCAGAGAGGAAACAGTCCAGGAGGTTCCTGGAGTGTGTGGAAAAAACTTCCTGACCCAGCTGGTGAGGAAGCCAACTACGAAAGGCTCCCTGCTAGACCTGTTGTTCACAAATAGAGAAGGACTTATGGGTGATGTGAAAGTTGGAGGCCGTCTTAGCCACATTGATCATGAGATGGTGGAGTCCTCAGTTCTCGAGGAAGTAAGGAGGAAGGAGTCAGTAGAACTGACACCTTGGACTTCCA
>NW_010397582.1:3344-7788 GCF_000710305.1 Buceros rhinoceros silvestris | reverse complement strand
GTGGGGGGTGGGATGGGGGTGGGAGTGAATATATATTGTGATCAAATGAATTCAATTTACTGAATCACATCATAGGATTTAGAAAGATCAAGTGAATTTTTATACAACAAAGCATATACCTTTTTGACATAGGCAAATATTAGACGGCAATTTAGAAAAATTTGAGTCTGGGAAAGTTGCAGTTGTGCAACTTACAATCCACAAGTGAGAAAGGAAAATTTATAACTTGACAATCTCTGATAGATTTTTCTTCTGTAAAGTGTTTGAAGATATTGGTACCCTAATCAATATGAACCACCTTTCTATCAGAGGTTACCTTGTAGAGACAGCAGAGAACAGAATGCACGTTCTGGCAGTTGCTTTGGTTCACAGTCTGGCTGTGAGTCTCTAACTGCTAACAATGGGAACTTTCTATTAATATGTCAAAGTGCAGTAGCTGACAAGCACCCTGTTCTGCAGTAGCTGCTGAGATGGTGGTGATCTTTGGCAAAAGGGCAAGGGAGCTGCTTCAGCTAAATCTGCTCTAGTGCCCTGGCAGACCTTTAAATTAGTATTTCCCATCTCAGACTGGACAAAATGAATATTTAACTCTTCTAATTGTGCTCTAGACTCTCTTTTTCTTTTTATTTTTTTTATATTTGTCTGCAGCAACAATTAAAAGAAAACAGAGACATAATCAAGGGACTAATTTTTAACTACTACCAGAATTAAATAGATCTTAAATCTAATTGCTTGTGCCTATCTTCTTATACTTACATAATTATAAACTTACTGTCCTTTTAGTGTCTAATTTCCAAAGTTGTTGCTACAGGCTTTAA
The DNA here is from genome assembly GCF_000710305.1 of Buceros rhinoceros silvestris. NCBI lineage: Eukaryota > Metazoa > Chordata > Aves > Bucerotiformes > Bucerotidae > Buceros > Buceros rhinoceros. The sequence continues at coordinate 6,970 of NW_010397582.1, read as the reverse complement.
AATAACAGTTAACTACATTTCGGAATTTAGATGAGCTGTGACCTATTTTACTTTTTTTCTCCCTCAATACTGGAAGCAATGCCTTTCAAAACAAGCTGTGTCAAATCAAAGATTTGATGAAATTTATGAAGGAAGTGTGTTCACTTCCAATCCATCGATACAAGCGCAATAATGTAGAGCATAATGACGAATACAGAGCAGTTCATGTGAATTTGGTGGGTGTTTTCCCCACATATGTAATCAACTTTATGGTAGGTGAGATTATCAGTCTCGTGTTCCTGTTAGGACACTTCTTAATGACTATGGAGAAATGCTCTTTGTTGTCCTTGTCCAACAAATGTAGATTTTGTGGCTGCTCTTTAGAGCTAAAAATGGTATTTTTGTTCATTCATTTAAAACAACGAAAATCCATAGGTGAGACTTTCATTTGTAAGAAATCATTCCTAATTGGGTTCTGCCTTTTGGGCAGAATACTCTGGTAGTAGTGATGAATTTCCATATGCATGCAGGTCAGCAGACATTATGGCATATTTTGAAATGGTGACTGCGTTGGTTCGCAGACTGAATTACTGTACCAGTTGAAAGGAAAGTAGGTAAGCACAGCAGTGTCCAGGGGATCAGGCTTTTCTCCTGGATTCCTACTGGCAGTTCCTTGTGGTAATTCTCTTTGCATCAGCTTCATATCTATAAATGCAAGATAATGTGTTCTTTTAATCTCTCATCCTGTCTCCTCTGTTCAGATTGTAAGCACTTCAGGACAGCAAGGTGTTCATATCAATCTATACACTGCAAGAGATACATATACACACACTGTGTCTGGTAGCTGTGCGTATTTCAGAGACGATGCTTTACTTACACTTGCATTTCGAGAAAAAGGGGAAGAAATAAATTAATTTAAATTCTGGACAAGGATAAGGATTTGATGTATTAAGTGCAACCGTAATACATCAATCAATTTTAAATACAGTTGTGAACATTTCCCATATGGATTCAGTATTTTCAACTAGAATTTCCAGTAAAAGAACATACTTCTGGTGAATAATTTTTTTTCCACTAAATAATTATCAACGATAACCGGAAACAGAAAAATAACCCCAAGAGAGAACAAAATTGCACACCAGCTAATTAAGTAAAAACACTCCAGAAAATAAGTTTTTTCTGGAGACAAGACTTTCCTTCCTTCAAATGCATTTAAATATTCAGTATAGTTTTACATAAACTTTGAATTGAGTTTTGTGTAAAAGGATCTTAGAAAAAAATAAGGGGTTTTCATAATTTTTAGCAAATAAAAACAGATGCTGTAATAGAATTTTTCAAGTGGACTTGAAAACATGCAAACATTTAAAATGAGATTAATATAATTTTCAGATACTAAAGTGCTTTGCATTTTATTAAATAATGTTTTCTGACTTATATCTTTTGAAGCATTTGTATTTGTTTCATAAAGTTTACAAATTTGATTGAATTTTTTTTCAGGCAGTCAAATGTGCCTACTTTCTAACTTTTGGCACTAAACTTTTAAGAATTTGTAAGCATACACAACAAAAAAATCATCTTTCTGTATCTCTCAATGCAAGAGATTGCTTATAACAATGGCAATTACAATTATTTGATTATTAACAACTTTTCTGATTTCTGTGCACTTGCTTTCATACCACAGCACAGCCTGATGTGCAGATTTGAATGAGCACTCATGCAAACAGTCAGTTATTTAACCATAAAGAACTTGATACAGACTTTATTGTAGTTATCCCCCAACAACAGCAGATGAAATTGGTAAAGATTTTCAGCTAATTAAAAGCTTTGAGAGTTATATTAAAGATATTCTGCTATGGGAACTTTAATATCTTGTACCAACGAAAGTTCATACAAGCAATACAAGTTCACACAATACAAAAAGGCAGAAAGTAAGTACCACAGAAATTTGTATCATTATTTGTTCACAAAAGGAAAGAAACCTGCAAAAACAGTACATGAAAGAGGGTAGTCATTTAGGCAGCACATGAATGGCTCTTCACAGGAAATAGTGCGACCCTTACATATAGATTATGGCCAGAATAAAAAGAGCACTTACAGCAGACTATGCCACTTTTTGCAATGAGCAAGGAGGATATTAGTTCTCTCATTTCAAAATGTATGAGCTCCTCCTTGGAACAGCAGCATTTGTGTCAAGTGTTTTTGTTGTTATTGTATCTACATGAAACAGAAAAATGCATGATCTAAATTGTTATATTCATAATTAAGTACTTCTTATTTGTAAAAACGTAGGACACTTACTTGCATTCTTCTGCATTTCATGAATCTGTCTTTAATAAACCAAGGACAAATCTCCCTGTTACATTTTTTGGAATAGGACTGGGATCTTCATAAAAAGTTGTAAATACAACACTAGATAAGAGATCTATTCTATAAATTCACTATGTATTTTCCTGATATACATTTTGTTTGGCTGGAAATTGTGCAATTAACTGCTGAGAAAGTTAAGCTTTAGTCTGTGGAATATAGCTTCTTCATATGTGCAACAACTGCTTTTGTAAAGAAGTTAATATGTATCCCTCTGATGAATTTTATATCAAAGTTATGGCAAAGACTTAATTACTTTGCAGAAGCATTTGGCTAGCAGCCTGCTTTTCAATCTCTTCGAGAAAACTTAGGAGAACAGATACACTCTGGGGAGAAAAAATCAAAAATACAACTTCTTCAGATGTTTTTTTAGCAATATCTGCTTAACTTGCTAAGTAAAATAAGCTTCGCCTGCTTTTTACTCCTTCAGAAATTTAGAGTCAACATAGTTAGGAAGGCAGCAAGCAAAGAGAGAATTTGGCAAGAGTTCAAGTGCCCTGGCTTTTGAATCTTGGAGACAGATACTGCTCTATTGGACCAGCAGTGGTGTCAATGACGAAGGGACAGGAAAGCTCACAATTAACTGTAAAATTCCAAGCTGAGATTGCAAAACTGAAACAGAAAAAAAAAAAAGAGAAAAAAAAAAAGCTTCAGCCAAACCCATTTCCTTACTTATAGAAAGCACAAAGTGGAGAAACCTCTGAGACTTCAGAAACTTAAGAGCTCATTAATTTTTTTGAAACAGTCACTGTAATGACAGAGTTAACCTCCAAGGACTCATTTCTACTGCTGTTGGAAGCAGTGGTCTCGATTAAGACTTAAGGCAATAGTGTCAGAACTTGAAGCTTGAAGGAGGGGGATGGGTAAGATTCTTTCATATCAGAATTACTACTACCAAGTCAAAAAGGCTGTACATATTATTAATTTTGTAATAATTACTTAAGCTTTGAAAGTCACATTAATGTGTCTGACATTTGTCACTGCGTTTTACCACTGGAGATAACCTGATCCACAAAAAGCAATATCGCGCTAGTACGTTAGTGAAATAGTTGCACTAATACAGTTAAAAATACACTCTTCTGCTAATACAAGAAAAAGAACTCCAGACTCTCCTGGACACTCACTGTAGACCTGCCACCTTGTTTTTTTCATGTGAGACAACATACTGTTGAGCTCTGACTGAATACAGTAACTGTTATTCTTTTCCAAGTTATAAGGGTTATTCTTTTCTGGCATGTGTCATTCTGCCTTCAATTTAACGTTTTTAAAAATTATTTTAAATA
>NW_010397582.1:1268-3233 GCF_000710305.1 Buceros rhinoceros silvestris | reverse complement strand
GGGGGGCTGTTCATGCTATGTTTTCTGGCTACCAGCATCACTATATGACTTTCAATTCTATGACTTTCAATTCTGCTTTAAAAAATAATTGTCTGACTAGGATTTCTCAAGGCTTTGTATCTCTTTGGTAAGAAGAATCACAATGTGTATTCCAGTACACTAGTACTGGTAAGTAAATTAGGAAAGAAACTAGAATTATTATTATGCTAAAGGACTTCCTACTACTGTTCATCTACATCATCTGCTATCATCTGAACAAAATGTCACGACAGAGATGTATATATTGGAGGACAAAAAAATATTTGCTAGTTGATAAATCCACTTGTATTACACCTAAGTTTTCTATCAAAAGAACTACTGGAAAGTTATGGAGATGAATCCTTTTCCTCCAGAATCCACTGCCTCTGTAATATCTGCATTTGGAGGTACTCCTTGCATTGCCACAAAAGGTCCCTTCTGAAGACACTGTGTTATATTCCAGCAAACCTTGCTGAGGCCAAAGCTACAGGGCTTGATCAATTTTCAGCACAAGTAGCACAAGTGTAGATCACTCTGAAAAAGGCCGTGAAAACAAACAAACTGGATCCTAGCACTGCACAATGCATTTGAGTAATGACTGCATCTGAATTTAAATACAAACCATGAGGAAGGAAGAAACATGAAAATAGCAGTAGTCAGACATGAAATAAGATATCACGGTGGTCTATTCTTTGATTTTCAGCTACATTGATCTTAGATAGGCTGCCAGTCTTTCAGTAATGAGAAAAAACATTTGGAGAAAAGATACCTGTAATAAGTACAGATACTCAATGCTAGAAGACACCACCAATCATTTAGGGTAAAAAGAAAAATACAAAGCCTTCCTCTTTTATTGCTACCAATGTACTTTACTAAAACAAACAGGCTACCCCATTTGTTACACCTCCAGATTTTCATAATTTCCAATCTATGTGAGATACTGTGATGAGCTGTAGAATTTTTATACTGATTAGAGGAAAAGCAGCAACCCTAGCCAAAGTGCAACTATCCAAAATCGATGATGATCTGGAATTTTCTGGCTCTTAGTTAATAATCTATCATCTTCCATTTGGTTCCATTATAATCCATTGGTAAATTCTTACCAGATTTACTTGCAGCCAAGAATTATGTTTTGTGTTATGTATTCAAATAATTGACATAATACTACCACATATTGCACCAGAAAACAATCCTATGAGAACAACTAACCATTATATATGCCGTAAAAAAGCATTCTTATGTAACACATATAATACAGAATAAAATTTACAGCTTCTGCAATCACTTTAGCATAATATTTTACATCAGCATTTCATACTCAAAATGGTAAAAATACAACTATGATCATCCAAGAATGAAACATGTTCATCAAAACAATTTTATTTTGAATTTGGAAAATAATAATAAATATTTTTATATCTGTCTCCAGCCCCTATGTATTCCATAGACCTGCAGCTATTTTGAAGCAAATAAACAGCAATAAACAGCAAATAAAAATAATCATTCAAAATAGTTTCCATAAAGACCCTTTTCACCAGTTGGCCAAGGCTGGCTAATCACAGGATGAACTCTCTCCTCTCTCGGACCAGCCCCTCTCCCATTCCAGGAGAAAGGGTTAAGAAGAGAGACAAGAAGAAAAGGAAAAAAAGTTGGCGAGGCCTCTGTTAAGTTTAGGAAACTATGATGGTTTTAGTAACAATAGAAAAAGAAATAATGGAATAACAATAATAGAAAATAGAAATAATAGGAAAACAATAAGGTACTAAGAAGTTGAATAGGATTAGAACTGGTGCAGTGAGGGGTTGGGGGTGGGGGGGCGGTGCACTCAGACCAGGGTGAAGGAAGCAGCAGCGATAGAAGGCTGCCAGTCAGTTCAGTGGTGGCAGCGCGTGGTGCCAGCAGGGCTGGGAGTGGGGCACAGCAGCAGGGGCAGCAGTCGTCCACACG
>NW_010397582.1:0-1075 GCF_000710305.1 Buceros rhinoceros silvestris | reverse complement strand
AAAAGCAGAGGCGCAGGGTGGCTCTGGCAAGCTGCAGCGGCAGCAGCAGTGCTGATCTGCAGGTCAGAGTATGGGCAAGAAGGGGGCTCACAGCTGGTCCGAGCAGGGGGCGGTCTGTTTCCATCTGCATGCCTTTCTTAAAGAAACGCCGCACCCACCAAAAGCTCCAACGCCAGTGAGACGCACTGACGTACCTGGGAGGAACAGTCTAATTGGTTGCTTGAAATATCCACCACAAACAAACCAGCCCTGTTTATCTTAAACCAGGGCAGACTTTGCATTTTAACAGTTTCTGCTCAAGTCCTGTATCTCTCAGAACAGGCCCTCGAAGATGACAATTTGAAAAAGAGAACTGTAAACAAAATTTTAAATAACTTAATATTATATCTTGTTGCTTCTTGTCCATACTCCCTCCTGCTTCTGAAATCTTTCCCAACCTTCCACTCAAAATTCATATCTGCTTCCCGGACATATTCTGGAGTGTCCTGGTTTGGGTTAGAACAGAACTCATTCTGTTCAGTGATTTTACTTTTCAGCTAGAAAGGACTAAGGTCCCAGCAAGGACTAAGGTCCCAGGTACAGCTAAGTGCCTGCCAAACACTTTCTGCTAGTGACAACCCTAGAGATTGACAAGGACTGGTTTGTGTTAGAACAGAACTAATTCTGGTCAATGATTTTACTTTTCAGCTCAGTCTCTGCTAAGTGACTGCACTGTCTGAAGTTAACGGTGTATTTGTGCAGACAGTGTCTGCTGCTAGAAGTGCTAAAGCCTGATGTCCACAGTTACTACCAGGGACTGGCCTGCAGAAAGGCTCTTGCTTGTACTTGCTCCTGTGCAGACCAAGGTCACTGCTAAATCCTGTGTGCCACATTGGGGGTGCAGAAAGTGAGAGGCTGCACCTGCAGGGAGGAGTGGACAGGACAGGTGACCCTGAACTGACCAACAAGATGTTCCATCCCATGTATGCCATATTCAGAATAAAGATGAGGGTCTTGCTCTCTCTTGCCCTCTTCTTCAAGGGGTGGCGCCTGAGGCAGACTCAATCTGTTCTGCCTTCAATCCCAATCCGTGCAT
>NW_010397581.1:1474-5170 GCF_000710305.1 Buceros rhinoceros silvestris | reverse complement strand
TGGGTTTGGCAGTTCAAGCACAGCCATTCGTTCTTCTAAAAAACAGAGGAAGGAAAAGATCTGCTCAAACTGTGGAGCTTCACCCCAGCAGGGACCTCACCAAGAAGCTCAGCTGATGGGACACATGGCGATGGTGCAAAGGACTCAGCCCACCCAATCCAAGCAACTGGCTTTGGAGAGGCCAAGCAGGGAGCAGGCAAGCACCGGAACACCAGCAGGGGCTGCGGAGGGGCAGTACCTGACCAACCAGATAGAAGAAGAGACCAACCATCCAGTTTAAACCTCCCCCTACCCTTGTCCAGACCTCAGTGATGTTCAGCCAGAGGGACCACAGCTACAACACAGGGATTTCACGCTCTGCCCCACGACCCTGCAGCATCACCAGCTCTTTTCATCTCCAGTCTTGCCGGTGTTTGGGTTTTAAGTGAAATTAAACAGCGAAGGCAGATTACTACGGTAGCTTAACACTCCTCAGGCTCCATGCAGCTCCTCTCTCGCTCCGATTTGTTTTCCTTGTACAATAAAAATTTAATAGCATAATCATAACACTTAAGGATCTTTTTTCCTAGGTTATCAGAAAATACTGGGTACACAAGTATGCAAAAATTTCCCAAAGATATTACCCAAAGTACACGCTGTGCTGGAAGAGAACAAGAAAATCTCGTCTAGTGAAATTCTCAGCAAGAGCTGTCGTTTTATGGCCTGGAAAAAGCAGCTTGCAAGCGGGGCTGTGAGAGGCAGAGCCCGCGGGGCCACGGCAGGGTCTCGGCATTAAAGGATCAGAAGCACTTTCCCTCTCAGGTCGTCCAAGGGCTATTTCTACCCACCCAGGAATGTCCAGGAATAGGGGCCTGACATTTCCTTCCCCTTTAATGTTTCATCATCTTAAATCTTCTTGGTTTTGCTGCTACCAGCCCAGTATGCTTCCAGTCCTTTCCCCAGACTCCTTTTTTGCCGATCTGTTGCTCCCAAAGCTCGGGGTGGCCAGCCTCGGGGGGCAGCTGGCCCCAGAGGAGCTGTCATGCTGTTAGAGAGGTGGTCTTGGTCCTCAGTTGGACGAGCCTGGGAGCGGAGCTGCAGCCAGCTGCATCTCCTGGGGCCACAGAGGCTGTGGTCTCCATGTAGAAGATGAGGATCATCAAAATGGCCTTGAGGAAATAGCCTCAAGTTGCACCAGAGGAGGTTTAGGGGGGATATAAGGAAAAATTTCTTCACCAAAAGGTTTTGAGCCCCTGGCCCAGACTGCCCAGGTCAGGGGTGCAGTCCCCATCCCTGGAGGGATTTAACAGACATGTAGACATGGTTTAGGGACATGGTTTAGTGGTGACCTGGCAGTGCTGGGCTGACAGCTGGACTCAATGATCTTCCAACCAAAGCGATTCTGTCTGTGATTCTACTCTACAACTCAAACCCACACCTATGGGATGGCGGCAGCATAACACACTTAGCTGCAGCAGCCCACACTCAGGAGTCCCCACATTTTGACGAGATGCTGGAGACGCTTCGCAGCTGCTGGTGGCCGGGAGGAGCAGCACAGGCTTCCCCAGGGACACTTGCTGGCTCATGCGGCAGTCCGGGCCAGGAGCGGCCGTCCAGCCCACGCTCTCCAGGGGGGCCTCCTCTGCAGGGATGGGGCAGGCGTACCACGTCCTCCCGCCCACCGCTAGCAGCAGCCCCTGCTCATCACACAGACATTTTAAGAATACATTAGGGCATCGGAGGGCCATTAAAAAAATCCTTTCAGCACGGTAATATTTAATTACTACTTAATCAAAGAGAAAGTCTAATTAAGGGGCAAGTGCAGCCTTTCGTATCTTAATGATTGCATTTGTCTCCTTTTATTTCAGAACTTGCTCCCATCCCTGTGCCTCTGAATCAGATCTCCTCGCCCCGCTCTGCTGTGTAATTATTTCAGACGGCAGAAGGAAATGTGATTGCGTGACACAAATTGAATGCCTGCCTCATGGAAATACACAGCCTTCCATTTTTCTTCCAGAAATCCTATTTTTTCACCAGAGCTTCTTCCCTGATGTTAGCAGCGAGGCAGAGGTGCGATGCAGAAGGGACGGGCTGGGGCTGTGCCGGGGCAGAGCTCAGCTCCTGCCCGTCTCTCTCTGCCATGCCATCGTGCCAGCTCCCAGCTTGGTCCTGCAGGAACCACAGAAATCAGTGCGCCTTGAACTACCCAGCCGGCCCCGTCCCGGCCCTTATCGCACTCCTGCGATGGGGCATTGCCCGTGCTTGTGATGTCCCACCCTGCCAGACCATGGTGGCTGGGAAGCTCTGGATGAGGGGATGGGCACTGCTGCTTTTGCCCTTCCAGCGTAAAATTCAAGCCAAGGATGACCATGGAAAGCTAACGCTGGCCACCAAGTGCCAAATGCAGATGCTAAATGCCAGTTAGGTCCCATCTGAGGATGTGGCTCTTGTGCCCATGGAGAGGTAGGAGTCACACATGGTGTGGTCAGTGCCCTGCTGGGACAACCACCACAGCAGGACACCCTCCAAAAGGTGTAGCCTCCCAGAAAAGATCCGTGTTCGGATCTCTTGACTAGGTTTACCTGGACACAGATGTACGTGCTTTGCAAGAGCAGAGGTTCAGGGTGGACATTAGAAAAAGCCCCTTTGCTGAGGCAGCAATGCAACCCGGAACAGTCACTGTGGGGTCTCCAACCTTGGAGGGGGTTCAAGACTGCTAGACAAAGTGCCTTGTGTGGGAGGCTGGACTGGAGACCCCACACTCCCCCACCAGCACTTCCCCAAGTCCATGAGGCAAGGGAGTCCACCACAGTGCAAGGCAGGCATTGGTGGAGAGGAACTGCTCTCCACTGTGTCAGCTCATCAGGTCAAGGTTTAGGGGTCCTCCAAGACCAGGTGAGCACTGGACTGACCCGCACTCTCGGGATCTGATGGTTCGCAGATTGGTCTGGGCACCCTCCCTCAAGTTGTTCCCAGCCAGGGCTCCTGGCAGCTGCCCCAGTTTGAGCAGCTCACCCCACCATCCTGCTCTCGCAGATACAACAGCTCGACTCTGGGTGGGACCACACCAGGAAGTGGATAAGGGAACGATCTCCGGTAAAAATAGCCCTGCCAAAAAGATTGTGGAGCTCCACTCTGAAACGCCCCTTGTCTTTCACAGCAGGCAGAACGGTACGGGTGCAGAGGGGAGGCAGAAACCAGGGGAGGTCATGGGCAGAGCTGGCCCTCAGCCTTCCCCAGCCATGAGAGGTGCTGGCCAGGCCCTGGGAGACACCCAAGACGAGAGGCTGGCATATGTGAAGTTTGCACTTTTTCTTCCTGGCTTTTCTTTTAGCACCCCAGGGGGCTCCCATGCTGGGGAGACCCCACCAACAGTGCAGCACCCTATGCTTCAGTCTGACTGCCCGTGGCAAATCACTGTGTGGTTACAGCCTCAGAGGGCAGAAAATTAGCGAAGGGATAACAAAATTTTCCTGAGCCATAAGAAAGGCCCTGGCCCTGTCAGCAGCCAGTGCTGCGCGGAGCCGCGTGTACGCTGTGAGCGCCGACTGTGTCGCAGCAGCCAGCGCAGCGTTTGCCATCGCATTCCAGCACTTGCTGCAGTGGGTACCTCCAGCAGCAGGAGCTGCGAGCTGCCCGGCTCCTACATGCACACAGGATGGCAAGAAATCCTGCCCGTGGCAGCCGCGGGGGGATGGAGGCACAAACAGACCACCA
>NW_010397581.1:441-1401 GCF_000710305.1 Buceros rhinoceros silvestris | reverse complement strand
GGGAGATGGAGGCAAACAGAGCCACCTGCGCCCAGCGGGAACGTATCTGGCAAACCTCTGCGAGCTCTCGATCCCTGTCTACAAGAAACCTCTGCAGCCCCCTCCAACACCCGGCGCTGATGCCCGTCACACTGCTGGATGCTCAAAACCCAGGGGCTCAGTGAAGATGCTGTGCCTGAGGTTTCTCACAGCCTGGCGCCAGCGTCCCACGCTCTGCCGGTGACAAACGACCCGTCCCTCTCCTGCGGCCCTGCAGAGTTATCAGCTCGGTGTTTGGTTATCCCGCAGCACCTCTGCTCCCTCTCAGAGGGCTCGGCTCTGGAGCAGCTCCGCCATACACAGAACTTGGCCGCCGGCATTTCCCAGCTAACACAGCCAACGGGATTAAGCTGCCCCTGAGAAAAATGCAAACATTTGACGACCGGCTGGTTTGCTAACAGCTTGTAAATCCCCATCGAGATTAACCAGATCCCACGAAGATAATAATAATTAGGCTATCTTTAGTGCTTTGCATGTCCAAACTGAGGGATGCCCAGGAAGCCAGGGTGCCCCTCGGCAGGCGGCAGGCGGGTAAGGAGCTTATGGTGAAGGCATGGCAATGCCTGTCTGAGTCTCTGTGCTTAAAGACGCTGGAACCTTGGCCTGATCCGGACGGGGATGGGGGCTTGCTGGATGCCAAGGTTTGCTGCCGAGGGTGCACTGCAGTGGAGGGCATGGGGGATTTAACCATGTGGAGCACGTGGGGTAGGTGAAGGCTGCGGTGATGACCGGCAGCATGCAGGCAATGCCACCAGGATGCAGAGCAGCCTCTGGGCAGGGGAAAGCATCAATAATTAAAAAGAGGGATGAAACCAAAGCACGCCCGAGATGCCATCTGAAATGAAGAGGTGCTGGCAGGGCAGGGAGCACTGGAAACCGGCCAGCCAGGAGGGCAGGATGATGAAGGGGCTGGGGGGCTGG
>NW_010397581.1:0-370 GCF_000710305.1 Buceros rhinoceros silvestris | reverse complement strand
ATAATTAAAAAGAGTGATCAAACCAAAGCACGCCCGAGATGCCATCTGAAATGAAGAGGTGCGGGCAGGGCAGGGAGCACTGGAAACCGGCCAGCCAGGCGGGCAGGATGATGAAGGTGCTGGGGGGCTGCCCAGCCCAGCGGGTTATCAGCTTACACCCCAAGGAGGGTCCATGCCCTGACCCCTCGGGCTGGCAGATTTCCTCATCCCCAAACCACCAGGATTTGCAGAGGAGTTATGGAGAAAGTGGTTTTCCAGGGAGAAGCAGTGGTCCCTTGGGGCAGGACAGAGCCCTGGGTGCAGGGCAGCCCCAGCCAGCAACCGAAAGTGGGCAGCTTCGTTCAAGGCATCCCATCCGAGCGGTAACAGC
>NW_010397580.1:2279-2486 GCF_000710305.1 Buceros rhinoceros silvestris | reverse complement strand
GGCAAAGCTGGTGTTTACCAAGCAAAGATTTGCCCAGGTCTCTCCATGGGGAATTTTCAGGGGAATTTTCCCTTTTTTTTTTCTCTTTAATTGCAATACCAAAATTTCCTCCCACAAATCTGCCTGTCACCTGCCTCAGCCTTCCTCCACAACTGCCTCAAGAGCTGCCCCATCCCGGCTGCCCTCCGACCCCAGGGAGGCGGCGGG
>NW_010397580.1:637-1991 GCF_000710305.1 Buceros rhinoceros silvestris | reverse complement strand
GCCCCCCTCCCCCACAGGCGCCGGGTTGGAGAAGCAAACCCGCGGCTCTGCCAGCGCACCGCAGCCTGAGCGGCCTCTCACCAACACGTGTCGCCAACGGCTCTGGCCACAACCCGCAGAGTCCTTCAGCACCGCACAACCACGAGCCTCACGGACAGAAACGAACCCCACACCCAAACAGAGGAGCCTGGAAAAAGCACAGATTTCAAGAGCTCAGTGTATGCGCTTGTCCCTGAGTCCACGCTGTCGTTGGCGCCCAAGCCTCTCCCCTGCCAGCCGGGCAGGGCACCAGCCGAGGGCTGCCCTGCCAGCCGGCACCGCCTCTGCTTCCCCTCCCTGTCGGCAGCACCGCACAGCGAGACACAAACTGAAAATACTGGGTGCAAAAAACCCCCCACAGACCCCTAAAAAATGAACTCCCCCACCCCAAACCAAGCAACCGAACACCCACGCCCACGAGCTGCGCGATATCTACACGTGCACACGTGTGCACTCACCAAGTTCTCAGTTTTTAAGCACCTTTCATGTGTTTTAAGATTTGAGGAGACGCGTAACCGCAGTGTAAAGGGGTTTTCCTGCTCTGGCAACGTGGGGCAGGAGATGTGGTGTCAGGCGGGTCTGGTGCTCACCGTTGGGCAGCAGAGGAGCAGCGCGGGGCTTCTGCAAAGCGCGGCTGGAACACACCTCAGCCGCAGCGAAAGGGTTGGTCACGCTGGTGGATCGACAGCCGCTTCGCAGGGGCTACGAGGTGATTATTAGATGTTAATACACAGGCAAGTGCGCAAACAAGGGGGCGGGGGTCGCAGCAGCCCATCGATGCTGTGGAATGCGCCCTGCGGACCTGTGGGACGCCAGGACTCTGGATTAACCTCTTCATGAAAACATTATTAATAATTTATTAATCCTTTATAAACATACTCTTGATAAAAAGTGAGATAATAGTTCTGCTTCATGTCCTGTGCGGGCTGGGCACAGCGTGGTGAAAGATGTCTCAGACTGGCACGGAAAGAAGAAAGGAAAAGGAAACAGTTTGCATTCGCTTCTGAAACCCAGGACGGAATAACAGCATCAGCCTTCTCGAACGGCGGCTGGGCAGTGCCGAGCGCCCCGGAGCACGGCCAAGGGCTTCTGGGTCACGGCGGATGAGCAGGACACGGGGACGGATTTACATGAGGGGTTTCTCCTGCTGGGGTACCATTTGCAAGCGGAGGGGTGGGCACGGGAAGGCCTGGCAGGGTGACAGGGCATGGCAGGACCCGGGGGACGCCATTCCCAGCCGGTCTTCGGCCCCCAGCCCACCTTCCCCTGGGAGCTGCAGAAGGGGTGACAGTGTCGCAGGCAGCCTCTGGTTCTG
>NW_010397580.1:0-252 GCF_000710305.1 Buceros rhinoceros silvestris | reverse complement strand
CGGAGCCGGGGCTGGCCGCGCTGGTCTCCACAAGCACCTGCTCCAGCGCCCCTGCAGACGCCGTGTGCCCGGCTCCCACCAGGCGCCACGGCAGGGGGAAAAGGCATTCGGCGTGAACCCCGGGACGCCAAAGGGTGTAAACGCTCCCCTCCAGCCAAGGCATCCTCAGTCTCTGCGCCGAGAAGACGCCGGAGACGAACCAGGGTGATCTCCAGCGTGGCCTCAGGTTTGGCAGCGAGGGATGGGGATTGC
>NW_010397579.1:0-1501 GCF_000710305.1 Buceros rhinoceros silvestris | reverse complement strand
AGACTTTTAAGATCATTGAGTCCAACTGTTAGCGTAGCACTGCCATGTCCACCACTAAACTGTATTACCTGAAAGTAAAAACAGGGTTTGAGGCTTTTCAAGCAGAGGAAAGGCTAGAACCCTGCTCTCCCACTTCAAAGGTAAATACTCTGAGCTGCTACGTGCAGTATCCTCCATGTCTCTGGGTCTGTTCAAATCCAAAGGAAAGAAGGGGGTCCTAAAATTCCTGAGAAGGACTTTGAACTATGAATGTTCCCCATCCTCACCCAGCCTCACTGAAGTACTTCCACACAAGAAATGTATTTGCAGGTGCATCCGCCTCTGGGGTTTGGGCACACTGACACTTGGTGTCTGTCCCTGAATAGTTACCTCTGTACTTCTGCTGCACTGAGTGGGGAGCTCTTGCACTGCCGGTTTTAGGAAGGCCATTCCTGCAGCCCGGAAAGAACGTAGCAATGTCCAGCATGCCTGTAAGTAAGGCTTCCTCTTGGTCTGTCTTCACCAGAGAATGTGACTCTACAAAGTTGTTTCCAATGTCATTCATTGCCGTCTTGAATACTGCTTTCTAGAACTTTCATTCCCGTTCTGGAAAATACCTGTTCTGGCACCATTACGCTAAATAATATTGTTTGAAGTGCTTACGCAGCAGTGTATTTGTTCTCATGTGAAGGAGAGAACTCATACCCCCATTTGCTTTTGCATTTCTGCAAGTGTAATCTTTGAGGTGTGGTGGCATGTGGAAGACACCATTAGAATTCAGGCAGGACTAGTATCTGATAATTTTTTCCAGCAGATTTTCTTAGCGTGTTTATCCTTAAAAGTCTGTTTAGACAGAGCCACAGCAGTTATTGTGCGGCTGACATTGGGTTACAGCGTTGTTTATTTAGGACTCAGAAGCCCAGTATTAGATAGCCTGTCAGCAAAGTGCAGGATGTACCACACAGTGTTTGTACACGGAAACAGTCTGACTACAGCCCTAGGTGTGCAATTCAGATGAAGTGATGCTGGTCTCTAGCTTTTTTTTTCCCCTCTGGTAAAAAGGCATGAGACTGTATGAGTGTAGCCTTACCTTTGTGAAAGCTGAGATTTCAGAAATATCTTGGAGATGTTGTACTCTGTTTCTGGATACAGTTTGTGTTAAAGCACCACTAAAGCAAAAAAGTATATTAGTAACACGAAGCTCTCAGGTTTGGTTAGTTGTTAAGGGTCGAGGGACCGAGGTAATAACAATTCCTCAAATTACTTAAATGAATCCTTCTGTCTTGTTATAGACAGAGGGGATTTAAAGGGGAAGGAAGAAATTCACACCTCGGTCTGCATTCGCAACTGAAACAAACTTTTAATAAATAAAACTACTTTATACATATGCACAAACCAAGAAAAAGGAAAAAAACCGAGGGAGTGAAGGTTTACACAAGCTGTTCCTTTTCCGGGTCAGTTCAGAAGGCAGCTGGTTCTGGGCAGGCAGCCAGCAGCCAGGAGGGAGCGCAGGCTTTGCTCC
>NW_010397578.1:1130-1506 GCF_000710305.1 Buceros rhinoceros silvestris | reverse complement strand
CGTTGATGCACTGTGTAAAGCATTGGTGAGAGCACTGGTGGGGGACGTGGTCACCACTGTCACTGCTAATGTCACCTCTTCGCCCCGCAGTGTGACCTCATCTACACCTTCTTCTACCCCCTGCCACGCGACGAGAAGGCAGCTGGCACCAACCCCACCCCAAAGGCGGCAGGTAAGGAGGGCTGGCGTTGATGCACTGTGTAAAGCATTGGTGAGAGCACTGGTGGGGGACGTGGTCACCACTGTCACTGCTAATGTCACCTCTTCGCCCCGCAGTGTGACCTCATCTACACCTTCTTCTACCCCCTGCCACGCGACGAGAAGGCAGCTGGCACCAACCCCACCCCAAAGGCGGCAGGTAAGGAGGGCTGGTGGC
>NW_010397578.1:460-779 GCF_000710305.1 Buceros rhinoceros silvestris | reverse complement strand
GGGGGGCGGCTCTGCCCCACCACTGCGCTCACAGGGTGACCCCACTCTGCCCCACAGCCACCGCTGCAGGATGGCAATGACCCTGACCCCTATGTCAAGACCTACCTGCTGCCTGATCCCCAAAAAACAACCAAGAGGAAAACCAAAGTGGCCCGAAAAACCTGCAACCCCACCTACAATGAGATGGTGCGTGGGCTGGGGCTGGGGCTGGGCTGGGGTCTGGAGGGGCTGAGGCTAAGTGTTTGCCCTGTTCTGCCCTGCAGCTGGTCTACGATGGGATCCCCAGGGGGGACCTGCAGCAGCGGGAGCTGCGCCTGAG
>NW_010397578.1:0-205 GCF_000710305.1 Buceros rhinoceros silvestris | reverse complement strand
GCACCCCGCGCCCAGGGCCCCCTCTGAGGCCCCCCCATTGGGGCTGAGGCCCCACGGCCCTGCCGCCACCACTCTGCCCATCCCAGGGATGTGCCCGTAGGGACCGGGCACCGATGGGCGCTGCTGCAGGTGTCTTCTTTTTCAAGTTTACCTTGTGTCAAGGGAGCAACGCGGGGAGGGAGGGGCAGGGAGGACCAGTGGGGCA
>NW_010397577.1:20786-22887 GCF_000710305.1 Buceros rhinoceros silvestris | reverse complement strand
GGGGGTTGCCTTCAGTAATCCTGACTAATCCTTTAATCTGTATCAACACTGATAGGTATTAAAGCAGCAGATAAGGTTCAGACCAGCTTGGAGCTCAACGATATCCCCACCCTCTTCCAGCTCAATCTGCGCTGATTGCGCTTTGTCTTAAGGGGACCGTGCTTCTTTGCCGAGCAGCCAGAGTGAGTTGAGGGTGGATTAGCTACTCCCAGATGGAACATGCCCTTGTTGTGGGGCTCCAGCTTGCCAGAAAAGTCCATCGATCTGTCCACCTATGTTCCCAGTGACCAGCATCCCGTGGCTTGCTGGAACAGACCCTCTAGTTGCGTGTTTCTCTACTGGTCTGAAGCAGATCTGCTGCCTTTTGCTTTTTTTATCTGTTGTGTCCACCTGGATGTAAGCCCAACTTGGCTGTACACACAGGGAGCTCTTTGGCAACAAATGTGAAGCTCTCCTGGATCGGGCAGTGCTGCTGATCTGTGGTTCTTTGCTGCCTGCTGCTCTGTAGCAGGATTTCCCTCCTACCCCATCTCCAGACCAGGACGCCCACCATCATGCCCTTCTCCTCCAGGCCTTCTGCACTCTGTTATTTTTTGGACACCTTTACTTGTGGCTGAGGTCTGCGACGTTCTTGCTTGTACAGTGCCTGGGCATCTTCGGTTCCTGGGCCTCTGGGACTCCAGAGCTGGCTGTCCCATGGGCAGCAAACAAAGGACGTGAGTGTTGGCAAGGGCGGCTCTGGTCAAGGTCACTATGCAAAGCAAACTGCCCCTGTTTTTGCCATTGTAGGCTCATCCCCCTTTTCTGTGTCCTCCTCTAGCTTCTCATGGGATTGCTCCGAGTTTGCCACCGGTTCCCTCATCAGCAAAGCCATGGTTAATCCTTCCCTTAAATCCTTTAAGCTGTCAGCAAACAACCCCCTTCTTACACTTCTAGCACGCAAGCTCAACTGGGATGGAGCCTGGCTCACAACCCCAAGGTTATATTGTTCTCAGATCATCAGCTGCCAGTCCCATTTTTGGACACCACTGAAGACCTGTCCACCATTGCTGTGGAGCAATGGGTGACTCGTGTGTGGCCTGCAGTGATACACCCGAGGTGTAAACGTATTCAAGTTCTCAATTACCTAATGACAGGCTCTCTGAAGTTGCAGGTGAAGATTTGTTGCTTAAACTCAATGCGGCTGAGATCTCACCTCCCTCCCTGAGGAGCCTCCTGTCTTGGGGGGCAGCGTGTCTTGGCCTTGCTTCTGGTCTGCATGGGCTGGACATGGAGCTGGTGGGGCCAGTATGAGCTAAAAAAATCACAATAAAGCATTTTTTATAGGCCTACTTGCCTCTCAGGGCACCTAAAGCCTCAAATCTTTGCGTAGCTGTTTCACTCCAAGCGATGGTGATGCTCCATGGACAGTTTGACTCTCCCAGGTCTGTTTATTCCTTCAAAACACAAGGTCGTATTGTTGTCATGGGCTGTACTTTCATCGGTGATGAGGTTTGGTGCCTCCGTTGTTGCATGGCTTCTTTTGGAAGAACCACAGACCTTTTCCTAATCTGATCCTAGGGAGAGGAAAGGCTTGGGGCTCCCTGAGGAATATTGAATGGCACCTTGCTGCAGAGGGGCTGCATCTGCGGATTACTGGGTAAAACAGAAGGAAGGGAAAAAAGGTTAATACAGCATTGGCAGCCAGCAGCTCCAGAAGTTTGTGTCCTTCAAGCTGTGATGGTTCAGATCAGCTGCTCTCCGGTACAGGTGTTTATGACAGAATCAGAGAGTCCTTTAGGGTGGAAAAGCCCTTTCCGCTCCTTGAGTGCCCCGTTCCCCAGCACTGCCAGGTCCCCACTGTCCCCTGTCCCGCAGCAGTGCCTCCACACGGCTGGGAAACCCCTCCAGGGATGGGGACTCCACCACTGCCCTGGGCAGCCTGCGACACGCCTGCACAACCCCAACGGGACAGAAATGGCTCCTCAGGGACAACCTCAACCTCCCCTGCAACAGCTGGAGGCTGGTTCCTCTCGTCCTGTTGCTTGTTCCTGGGGAGAAGAGACCGACCCCCACCTCACTCCAGCCTCCTGTCAGGGAGTTGTGGAGAGCCAGAAGGTCT
>NW_010397577.1:11761-20631 GCF_000710305.1 Buceros rhinoceros silvestris | reverse complement strand
CCCTCAACTTCTTTCGGGGAGTGAGGGGACAAAACTGACCCCAGGATTGGAGGTGTGGCCTCCCCAGTGCCCCCAGTCCAGGGGACTGGTCACATCAGTGCTGGTACAAGTGAGGATGCTGTTGGCTTTCTTGGCCTCAGAACCCACGTGTTTCATGGGAGCGATGTGTGAACGCCCTCTTTTCACAGAGGCTCTTTGCCGCTCCCTCCCTGCCTGGTAGCGTAGCTTCCACCCCTGCCTCTGAAGCCTGTAACGCCATGAAAACCCCAGTGTTGAATTTGGGGTGAGTCGAGGTGGGAGAACGCCCATGGACAGGGCCTGGGCAGCTGCGGAACTGCTCCCCTGAGCCTGCCGGTTGCCACCTCTCTTTCCAGGAGCTATGGGGAGCTCAGCCCCCAGGCACCACCTGCTTGCTTGCAGGCTGATGTGCTCCCCTGCCTCTGAAGCCTGTAACGCCATGAAAACCCCAGTGTTGAATTTGGGGTGAGTCGAGGTGGGAGAACGCCCATGGACAGGGCCTGGGCAGCTGCGGAACTGCTCCCCTGAGCCTGCCGGTTGCCACCTCTCTTTCCAGGAGCTATGGGGAGCTCAGCCCCCAGGCACCACCTGCTTGCTTGCAGGCTGATGTGCTTGCTCACCTGCCGCTGGCAAGCACAGGCTTGAATAATAGCATGCATCTGCATGGTGTTAGGTTGTCCTTTTTTTTTCTTTGCAAACAAGCTGGGTGATCTTGGCTTGGCTGTTGTCACCGCATCTTGCAGCATACGACCGATAACCGGCCTGGCTTCTCACCCGCGGCAGAGGTTGAGAAGGCTCCCATCGATATATGACCTGCAAAGGCACGCCGGCTTTACAAACCGCTGCTCGCTGCTGGCGGTGCTTCGCGCCTCTCTCCGGCTTCTTGGCAAACTCACTCTCTGCCTCATTCACTGGGCAAGAGGGCAGGGCAGGCTCTGGTCCTGTCCCCTCTCCTCTGTCAATGTGGTTGCTCAAGGGACAAGCAGAGACAGTCACTCTGACAAACTGCAGACGTGGCTCAGGCCTCCGCCTGCGCTCCTTGTGACAGGGAGGGCGTTTCCTTACGAACACCAGGTATCGGAGAATCCCAGCTTGGAACGGATCTCCAGGATCATCTGGTCCAACCTTTCTCGGGGAAAGCTAGGCCTGCTGTCCATCCAACAGCCTAAATCTTCAAAAGCCAAGGACTGGTGGGTGCAGGATGGTTTTGTTGGAGCAAAGTTTGGACGTGGAGTAGTTGCCGTTGGGGTGCATCAGCTTTACAGCTCACAGGGGTTAAACAGCACCAGATCTCCACTGACCTGCCACGATCGGCTGTCAACCATCCTGGGATCAACTGTGTGCTGGAAATGGAGTTGGGTCCTTTTCCTGGAAACGGTGAAACCAGCACTGGGTTTTGGGGTGTCTGTGGTAGGGAGCAGGGGGGTATGAGTGCCCTGGTTTCAGCACAGGTTTGTTCATGAGTCCGAAGCCATGTTCTGTTGCTGGATGAACTGCAGTGGGAGTTGCTCCGTGGTGGCATGGTCAGGCCCTGAGCTTTGCAAGCACTGGCAGACCCTGACACTCGCTAACGAGAGGAAAAAACCTGCCGTGGGGCTTTATTCCAACAGCAGGAGCAGAAGCGAGCAGAGCCGCCAGCTCAGCCCTGCTCAGCTGAGCGTGAGGACACCAACGCTGCCGGGCTTTGCTGTTGCAGAGCACCCAGGAGCTGCTGGACATGGTGAAGAGGAGGGTTAGGTGAGAAGGCTGCAAACCAGCTGGCGGGCAGTTGCCATGGATGCTTTCCTCGCTTGCCTGCCTTCCTCTCAGGGCTGGCTTTTCCATCTGGAGATCAGACCAGCAGCTCCTGCCTGTTCCCCCCTTCTTTGAAGGTTTCTGCTCTTGCTGTTGGTGCTGCTGTATTCAGGCTCTGCCTTAAGCATCTGCTTCTCGTGGCTGAAGATGCAGCGAAGCTGGTCACAGATCCTGGCACTTGGTTTGCTGCTCTTTGGTGATGATGCTTTTCCAGCATCCCAGCAGCTCTGCTTTCCAGGCTGCCTTTGGGGAGCTGCGGTCTCTGGGATCAAGTCACGAAGGCTTTGAAGGAGTTGTTTTGCTGCTCTTTGTTGATGATGCTTTTCCAGCACCCCAGCAGCTCTGCTTTCCAGGCTGCCTTTGGGGAGCTGCGGTCTCTGGGATCAAGTCACGAAGGCTTTGAAGGAGCCCTTTGAAGGAGACTTTGCTTTCCTTCTTGCTGCAGTTGGTGGGATGGGCGGAGGGTGACAATGGGGACTGGCCTATGCTTGGACAGGAGCTGTGGTGCCTTGGCAGACCAGAGTCCCAGGGTGGTGGTGGGAGGCTCCATCTCCAGTCCCCGCTTGCCCTTGGTGGTGGCATCTGCTTGACCTGGGGTTTTGCTGTGGCCTGTGGCTCTTGGGAAGGATGCGGGTTGGTTTGCGCATGTGGTGGGATCGGAGGCCTCTGTTTGGGGCTAAGAGGTGCCTTCAAGAAAAGGACTTTGGGGCTTAAAGCAGTGTGTTGGTGGTCTGGGTGCAGCAGAAGAGATGCTCTAGGAGCAGGCTGCGGCAGGGGGGGCCACCCCTGGCTTGCTGCATCCCTTTCTCTCTCCCAGTGCCCTGTTCCTCCTCCTCTTCCCTGCCATTAATTGCTTAGCAGTTGCTGATGCAATTAAAGCAAGATTCGTCTGCGGCCTCTGTGCTCGCCTCCCTCCTCCGAGGTCTGCCTGCGATGGGGTGGGAGCTGCTGGCTGGGGGAAGCAGCTCTGCTCGCTGCGACGGCTGCGCACAACCGTGTGGTCCCTGGAGAGAGGGAGGCAGCTGAGCCAGGGCTGGAGCAGAGATGTCTCTGCTGGCCTGAGAAGGTGGCTGTTGGACTCCAGCTGCTCCTGAGGGTGCAAACGTGCCTGAGCAGAGACCGTCTGGCTTCTTGCAGCCGACGTCTGACAGCAGACACCTTTTTTCCTTTGCTTGGGGACAAGGGTTTGGTTTGCAAGCACAATGCTCTCTGCATCAGCTTGATCAAGTGCTGGGCAAAGCCTCCCAGGCTGAGGAAGACCTATGCGGAAGAAGCAGGAGGTGGAGAGTCCTCCCTGTCAGATCCTTTGGATGGTCTTCATGCTCCAGAGCATCCTCCTGCTCTTCTGCCATGGTGCACGTGTTCTCCCAGCCTTGCTGAGGTTGTGACGTGGCTGGAGCTGAAACCCCAAGCTGGGCCTGGCTCCCGGGAGGACTAATGGCACTGGTTGTCCCAGCGTGGCTGTATCCAGGCTGGATGGGCCAAGGCAGGACTTGTGGCTGAGGGCGGGTTTTAGTGGAAGGGTGGGACGCAGCTGCTTGTGCTGCAGTGGCTGGTGGAAACACCCCCAAGGCGGTGTAAATCCTCTGCATCTGGTGTTTCCAGCTCCGGAGCAGTGTTCGACAGCCCTTGGCTCACACCTGCATGAGGTTCATGTGGGTCAGCGCCTTGCTGCAGAGCCAGGGCTGGCTGTGCTCTTCCTCGTGCCTCAGCTGCAGGCTGTCCCATCCCTGCTGGGCCAAGGCTGTGATGACTGATGGGCTGAATGTCTTGCGGGGCTGGGGATCATCTGTGCAGCAGCTAAAGCCGGATGACTGATGAGTTATGGTCCCTTGGCTTTCAAGGGAAGACGAGTGACAGCCATGGACCGTGGGAGATGCTCAGCTAAAGGAACAGGACCCTGCTCAAGAATCTCGGAGAACGGCAGTTGCAAGAGGCTGGGGGGCGAGGGTTCAAGGGAAGACGAGTGACAGCCATGGACCGTGGGAGATGCTCAGCTAAAGGAACAGGACCCTGCTCAAGAATCTCGGAGAACGGCAGTTGCAAGAGGCTGCTGGCATGGAGGCCAGAGAGGGCACAGAAGACGTTTGCTCTGCTTTGGGTGGGAATTTGATGGAGAAAGGCTTTTCTGCTCTATCAGTCCGCATCCCACATCTCTCCCTGCTTGCATCGCTCTGCCCAAGGCAGTGTCCCCTGGCTGAGCGCCCTCCTGTGAAACCTCATATGTCTTCTGCTCCCTCCACTTGCTCTTTGTGGGAGTTGGTGCCGCTCCTCCAGCGCTGCCTGTTGGCCTTGGCATGTTGCTTTGGCTTTTTGCATCCTTTTTCGTGTTCTTCAGATTACTGTTACCTTATTTGGGGACGTTCTTCAGATCCCCTGCTCC
Organism: Buceros rhinoceros silvestris; assembly: GCF_000710305.1. NCBI lineage: Eukaryota > Metazoa > Chordata > Aves > Bucerotiformes > Bucerotidae > Buceros > Buceros rhinoceros. Next base: position 16,436 of record NW_010397577.1, on the reverse strand, counting down.
ATAGAGGAGTGTTCCTCTATGTGAAGGGTGTAATTTCTTGCCTTTTTACTAAGTTTTAACTCTAATCTTCTTGAATCCCTCCCAGCTCGTGGTACTTTCCTTACCCCCATGGAGATTTGCCAAAGCTTTCCTCCCTGCAGCCAACAACTTCCTTCTCTGAGACAGTGCCCTTCAAACACCAGTGGTTTGTCTGTAGTCTCCATGGCCAAGAAGCACCTCTGGGATCTGACGTATCGCTTGTGCCTCTCTCCTTTCCTGGTCATTCATGTTTGATCCCTTGAGCAGGAGCCCTCCTGGGTGCAGATCTGGGTCAGCGTGGGTTCTCCAAACTAATGTACTTTACTTCTGAACCATTTTTTTTCTGATGCGCCTCTGCTTTCTTGATGGGAGTGGGTTGGGTTGGCCAAGACTGTATCCTTAATTTGTGCCACTGGGCTGCGTGTTGGATGCCCTTGGGGACCTTTTTGGTTGTCCCCGCAGGAGTTATGTGATGTTGTTGAGGGGACATGGCCATGGTGTCTGCTGTAGAGAAGAGTGCGGTCATGGTCAGACAGGCGCCAGGGTGTCACCTTCTGCCTCTGTTTGTCGAAAGCCACCATCAAGTGCAGATGTTGGCAGAGACCCCAGAGTGATGGGTGATGGGAATGGGGAATCCTCTTTTACAGGGTGCCATTCGGTCACGATGCTGATCCAGGATAAGCATGGGACAGGGAGGTTCTTGGGACATTGTCCCACTTGCCTTGGGTTTGTATTTTGGGAATTTTTTCCTCCCCAAGAACCTGGACAGGAAAAGAAAAAAATCTCTAATTAGGAATCAAAGACCAAGAAACACTGTGGGACCAGCTTCCCGAGGAGCTGGAAGTGTGGTGCTGTAGGGCAGTGGGGTCCATATATAAGGGCGTCCTTCTTATGGAAGCGACCAGGAGCATGACTTGAACAGCTCGTGAAGCCCACCCATGGCCTCCAGGCCAGCTCCAAACCCCTGGGGGAAGCCAGCTCTGAACCCTCAGCATTTCTTGGCAAGGCAGCTTTTTATTCACCCTCAAAGGCAACCATTGGGAGTGGAAGGCCCTGGAGAGCAGAGAAGGAGCTGCCCGATCCATTCTCACCTCTCATCAGGGCAGGAAGGGAGGATGAAGGAGGTGGAAACACACAGCCAGCAGATAGTTAACCCCAGCACCTGCTCCTTGTTGACTGTTTTTGCCTTGGAAGAGCTCCCCACAGCTCAGAGCCTCCGTGTGCCCGGCAGCTGCTGTGGGCTTCCCTCGCCAAGCCCACGGCTGCTATTCTGAGCCAACTGGGGTGCTCCCAGGGCTCCCTCTATTTATCTCCCCCTTGCTGGGCATGAAAAGCCTCCGGGATCTAATGTGCAACTCCATTGTGTCTTTCCAAACGGGGCTCGTCACTCTCTTCTGTGGGTTGCCTGAGAGCACCGTGATCCCTCTTGGCCCTGGGGGAACAGGTTGATTTTTAATGACAAGAGTCCAAGCTGGGGGCTGCGGTGGCCAGCAAAGCCCGATACATGTCAGGGCTCCTCGAGCTTGGTGCTAAAATGCCAGCAATTTATTATCCTGCTCTTTTTCGTGATGTTAGGATGGCTCTGCTTTAGTAGGCTGCTTGTTTGAAGAATCAGTGACGTTTCCCAGGGGCAGGTAATAAAACCTGGGCTTCCTCACAGTGGGTCTATCTCTAGCAGCATCTTCGCTTTATTTTAAGGACTTTACCTGAAAATCCAGCACGTTGGTTAAATGTCACCTCAGCTGCTGCCCTGACCCATGTGCCGACCAGCCCCGATGTCTTGGTTTTGCACCTGTACGTGCCAAAGGTGCTCCTGAGTGAAAGAGGCGCAGTGGCTCCTGGTGTTGGATGGTGGGTTCCTTTCGGTGGCAGTTTCCAAAACAAGCGCCGAGCTTGGTTGCGTGGCAAAGGGGAGCGATTTCTCGTTAACTGGAGTTTGGTGACCTGTGGGTATCCCTGCTTGCAGCCTGCGAAACGCCAGGTTAGAGGCTAAAAAACTTCCTGCAGCTTAATTGGGCTGGTCCTTCCATGGCTGCAGCCATGGGTGGTGTCGGTGTCTGCTTTTGGTGGGGGTTGATTTGGATTTCAGATCCAAGCTCTTCCCCTTGCTGTGGTCCAGAGGAGCCGATGAAGCAGCCACTTGAAGCTATTTTTCTATTCTTACATCAAGTGCTCTCAAGGAGGAGCATGGCTGCGAGCGGCAGAGTCCTGTGATGCAAGTCACGAAGCTCCCCTCCTGTAGATGTGCTGAAAGCCCTCAGCCTGGCTCTGCCACGCTCCGGCTGGTAGGTGGCCTGCAGGTGGTGACGTGTGGTCTGGCTCGGCTCGAGCCATCTCCTCTTCTCCCCCCGCTGCTCAGCTTCCCTGGTGCGAGCGATTGATCCTCTGCAGCCGGCAGCTGTCGGTTGTCAGCACAAAACCTTCGGGTGAGACCTTCTGGCATCGCAGCCCAGCACCCAGGGCACTGGCTCGCGGCGACGTCGGGTTTGCAAGGCACCACGGCTGACACAAGGAGAAACTGGAGCCGGGATGAGTGCCTGGGCCCTGACTTGTGCTGCATGGGCAGCGCGGTGGGAGCAGAGGTGCCTCACTCGCCACCATCGTGCTCGGGGTGTTGGAAACGGGCTGCACGGAGTGCTGGATTGATCCCGGTGGGTGCAAACCAGACTGGTGCTGCAGGAGGGCTCACCGACAGAGCCCCACTCAGCGTGGGATGTTCCCCCCAGCACAGTGAGGACCACGCTCCTGGGGCAGGACCTAGTTCGGCTCACCCCCTCCTGCCAAATGCTTTTTGATAATCAGAGGCACCGAGCAGCGTTTGAGCTGAAGAAGGGAGAGCTGCGTTTTGTCTCTGAGACTAGAGTGTAGTTCAGAGCGGTGGGAGGTGATGGGAGCCCATGGGTTCACGTGCAAAGCTTGTACCTCCTCCTCTGGCAGCTCATCGGTGATGTTGTGGCAATATGAGTGTGTGCTGTGTGGAGTTGGAGCACGTGGCTGCGTGCCGTTCTGCTTGGGGGTCAGAGGGGCAGCAGCTTGGTCTCAGTCGTTACAGAACTCCTCAGGAAGGTTTGGCATCCCCCGTCTTAGCATGAGGTTTCCGTCTGCTGGGGAACAGAGGTGTGGCTGGGAGCTGCTTCTCCAGGGCCCCCCCAGGGCAACACCGTGCTCAGCCCTACTCTGCGACCACCTCACATAGGACACGCATTGCGAGACCCTCCTCTTGCTCACCCACATCCTCGTATACCATGAGATTGGGCTTATTTCTTGCTGGCTGCCCTCCTGTCGTCTCCCTGTCAGACAGAGCTGGCTTTGTGTCTGGAAACCACCCTGATCTCTCCTGGCGGCTCAGGCAAAACCTTCTGAGAAGAGGAGAGAAGAGCCAGGCAGGCAGCGGCAGCTTCCTAAATGTGCAGCCTGCGAGGGCTGGGACGTGAAAATCATACCAGAACAGGGCTTTAATATTAAATAGATGGAAGGAAGATGTCTCCTCTTGCCTGAGGGATAAATACATCTGAAATTCCTCCTAGACTGCTTATCGCATCTGAAATCCGTGTGTCTCGCCCTGGAATCGAGCCTCTCCAGGAGACGAGGATACCTGGCTACAACGCGTGTGTAAAACACTCCTGGTTTTGTGGCATAGGTGCCACGTGCCAGAGAGTGTCTGAGCTCAGTGGCCAGTGAGTGGATTCTCTTCTCATCCCCCAGATCCATAGCTGCCTGCACACTGCGGTCTGGATGAGGGAGTGAGGCATGACACTTCCCAGTGTGCCACCACGGCAGGTGTTGAAGCTGGCTGCAGTCCCCTGCTGCCCTCAAAGCAATGCTCCCCCACTGCTAGATCTCCTCCAGGAGCTCCATGGGTGGCTCAGGAGATGTTGCAGGGACCTTGTGTTGTCTCCTTGCCTCCCTCTTTTCCCAGGCCAATTTTATAGGTGTGAGCACTGAGCACATAGATCGGTTTCTCGTGCCTTGGAGACGAGAGTCTACAAGACCTTCAGGGCCAAATGTTGTTTGTAGCCGCAGGCTATTGGGTTTCTCATGCGGAGGAAAATACTCCAACTCCCTGGCTGCCATTTGTAGGTAGACCAATGCGATGAGAGAGGATTTTTTCTAATCTGCTTGGCCATGGACCTCCTAGTCAGGCCATAGAGGTGGACTTATGTGCTGGAATTGCTCTCTCGTCACTGCGACGCTGGTCATCGTGGTTGCAGTGTGGAAGAACCTACAGAGAAGATAACCCTGCCCAAATTCAGCCAGCTGGAGATTTGCTGGTGCCTTTTCTGAACTTGGGCAGGTACAAAACAGCAGGACGTTGGCTCTTTGTGAAAGGATAAGGACCCATGCTGTGTCTTGAGAGCGCTGTGGATGCGGCTGTTGGTGATTGGGAGCCCGGCACGAGGAGGCATCTGGAGCGTCAGCAGCACTTCAGTGCTGATGGGGTGCCATGGGCAGTGATGTGGGTGCCTTGGGGGAAAGGAGGAGGGAAGAGAGCAGCTGGAGGCTGAAGGACTTTCCCACTTGAAAAATACAGATGTGCTTAGGGACAGTTTCACTGGCAGGAAGCTGTGGCCAGCATCTTTCTGAAATGTTCCTATCCTTGATTCAACCCATTCCTCCTTGCTGTCTCCCTCTGCATCATCCTGCACTATTCCTCTCT
>NW_010397577.1:5234-11679 GCF_000710305.1 Buceros rhinoceros silvestris | reverse complement strand
CTTTCCCTTTGATGTTTTCATCCCTCGTGTTTGTAGATTATGACCGTGTCCCCTCATAAGCTGTCACTGAACCGAGTTATCCATATTTAGCTCCTTTAATCCCCTCTTCCAAATCAGTTCCTCAGCCTCATTATTTTTGTTCCTCTTCTCTGAACTTCCTCCAGTTTGTCCGTGTCCTTTTTGGTCATGAGAGCTAAGCGCAGTCACTTACCTCCTGTCCTGAAAAGAGCCATCAGGACAAAACTCAAATTCCCTCTTCTCAGACACTGTGTCCCACCTGAACTGGGGTTGAAAGGGACAGAGGTAGTTTGGTGGGGATGTGGCTGAGCAAAGTGATCTTTGCTGCTGCTGCCTCTACCTCCACGTCTCTTTTACAAGCTGGTCTCACTGCATGAGTACCTGGTTTCCCAGTAGCTGGTGACACTGCTTTGCCCCTCTGTGCCTTTTCAGTGTCTGGAGGAATCCCTAGGCCATGTTGCATGGATGAAGACCAAGAGGGTACATTTAGATTAGACATAACAAATTTTTTACAATAAGAGTGGTCAACAGGTTGCCCAGAAAAGTTGTGGATGCCCCATCCCTGGAAGTGTTCAAGGCCAGATTGGACGGGGCTCTGAGCAACCTGCTGTAGTGGAAGATGTCCATGACAGGTGGACCTTTGAAGGTCCCTTCCAACCCAGATCATTCAATGATGCATCTTGGTGATGATCCCCTTCTAGATCATTGGAATAACTACCTTGAGGTAATGCTCGACTGATTTACATATGTCTGGAACTCCGTATCCCCACCGCTTTTCTTGCATGTTAAATCCCAGTGTGACTGACACTTGCTTTTGGACCCATCTGCAGCCCTTGGATGTTGAGAAATGCAACCCAGTGCTGTAGTTCTGGCGGTTGGGGAAGGTACGGCCATCCCCATGCCACATTTACAGCTTTGTTCATGAAAATAACTGCAAGTCAAGCCCATTGTTCACTCCACACCCCATCCGTTCTTCTCTGAAAACAAAAGGACCTTTTTTCATGTAATCTCGTGTCCTTTCCCAAATGTGAAAGCTGGTTTCTTAGCAGTGTAATAAGACCAGTTGTATTGTCCATCATGGGCCTTTTGGCTCGGCAGCAACGGGAGAGTGGTTGTGGTGGCTTGTGGGCTGGGCTTTGTCCCTTCTCACGGAGAGTGGGAGCTGCCAGTGCAGTCAGATGCTGGGGGGGAGGGTGGGAGGGAAGGATGGATGGATGGATGGATGGATGGATGGATGGATGGATGGATGGATGGAAAGACGATCCCTGGCCCGTAGACCCACCAAGCAGAGAAATCCATCCTAGATGAGGCAGGGCTGATCTCTGCCTTTTTTACTGCAGGTCTTGGATCCATCTTTCCCTTCTACACCTACTGGAATCCAGTTTCGTACTGGAATTGTTGGTAAATCCTGAGATTTCTCCCCTCTGGCTGACTTTTATCTACCACAACTTTCCAAAGGCAAGAACTTTGTGCAAAACATTGTGCCTGTATGGGCACAATTAATTAATTAATTAAATTATTTCTGCCCTGAGTTGGCACATAGGCCATGCCCTGGCACGAATTGCCGAGAGCCCAGCATCCACAGCCTCTGGGTGTTGGAGGTTTCGACTTGCAAGGCTGAACTGGAGAAAAGCTGAGTGAAACAAATGAAGACAAGGTTGAAGCAGGCGCGTGGAGCTGTGCCATTTCCTGACAGACAGCTGAGCTGTTGGGCCAGCTTCTTGTGCTCAGCCCTGACCTCCCTTGTCACTGCCTTGGCTTGCGGTTCTTGGTTGCTAATCCTCGTCAGGGTTTGTTGGTGACTTCTGGGTTCTTGTCGTCTTCAAAGGGTTTTCGGTCTCTTTTGCAGTGCCGAGCAAATTGGGAGTACCATTTTTTTCTGACCATTTTGAATGTGGTGGAGGAGACAGGTATCCTCCGAGAAGGGCCTGGCCTGGGCTGTTTGTATGGGACCCTCTAACCGTGGTGGAATCTGCTGGCTAGGGCCCATGCAGGTGTGTACCTGGCGTGGGCATGGCAATGCTTGCAGTAGGAACTTCAGTTCAAGTGTAACGCCCTTCTCCTTAAAAACACCGATGAACTTTCTCCTGGCAGCTCCAGGTTACCGCACTGACTGGCAGGGCAGACCTAGATGGAGATGCCAAGCTCTGTCACGTGTTCTTCATCACTAGAGCCTCTTGGGTGGTGTGTCGTTGCTGCACGGATCTGTGTCCGTGGTGCTCAGGATCCTGGCCAAGGTGCTCTGTAGCATGGAACAGACCCTGTAGGTCTTGTCGCCTACAGGGAGTTGACAGGGTTAAAGCAACTTGCCACAAACCTGCTGCTTTTTCAGGCAATTTCCTTTGCCTGGTCTGTGCGTTTGGGTTCTAGGGTTGTCTCTAGTGGCTTGCAAGTCTAGCGTGGCTGGTGGCAGCCTCCGTACCCTTTGGCTGGGTTTTCTGGTGGTTATCAATGAGCTTTTAACGGTGGCTGGAGCTGCATCACACTGCAGCAGTTCGTGAAAGGCCTCCTGGATTTATCCCCTCCTTCCGGGAGACTGATGCACGGAGGCGCTCGTGAAACCTTTTACATGGCTCCTTTGCCTTCTGTAATGTGCAGGTCAGAGAGTGGTACTATTAACGGTGGCCATCTCGGATTTGGGCGTGAACTTCATGTGGTCCAAAGCAGAAAATGTGTCCTTCTTGCCGTCGCTGTGGCTTTGCTCCTCTCGCTTCTGGTCTTTTAGTGGGAACAGACCAGAAAATGAACGTGGGAGTGGTTGATTGAGAGCGGCCAGAGGGCGACAGCTGGTGGAGCCTGGTGCAGACAGACCTCAAGCTGGGGTTCAGGAACCTGAAGAGGTGAATTCTATAAGAAGGTTGAGTGCAGGGCTGGGACTTTGCTGGGGAGCCAGTTCCTGGGAAACAGACGACAGTCTTCAGCCCAGAAAGTAAACAGAAGATGATGTGCACATCTCTGAAGGGAGGCACTGAACAGCTGGGATGCACCAGTGGCTGAAAAGGTCCCCAGGAAGTGGGCCCGCTGTGTCTTCCAAGGTGGGGAAGAATCCTTCTGCTTGGGCAGAGTTGCCTGGTTATTTTGTTGGGTTTAGAGGAAATAAAATAAATTAAAAACAAGACTTTGCCCCATGATGGTTCTTCCACTTAACATCCTGATTTGAAGGATGTTAAGAAGAACCTCTTCCAAGGTTTTGGAAGAGCAGCAGTGTAAGAAACCAACCACACATCAGCGATGTTGGCTGTGTTGACAGGAAGGTGGGCATGTGATGTCAGGGCTGATTTCCCACTGCGGGAGGTGAGAATGACTCTGGTGACCAGGAGCAGCCCCTACACGGCAGCAGTGGTGCTGAAGGTTGGGTTGGTCAATGCAAAGGATGCTTGCAGCCACATATGGCCGGGCTCTGTGTTTCCAGCCACCTCCACCCTCCCTTGACCCAGGTGCATCACTGGTGCTTTTCTGCTTGACATCTTTTCCCTTCTCACCACCCACCGAGATGCTTTCCAGTTCATTTCAATAAAGGAGGCGAGCCAGGGCTGGTTGCTCGGTGGGGTATCAGTTGTTGGTGATAGGTGAACCAAGACCCCAACAACACGTCCTCAGTCGACTGTTGGGACCGACGCTCAGAGGTCCTGGCTTGGGTTTCCTTTCCCGTGTCTCTTGCTTAAGTCAAGCATCCCCTTTCATTGGTGCTCTTCACTACCTCTCTCTGGCCAGAGACGCCTCTTTCTTTTTTCCCCTTCCTCCAGCAGATCAGATAGTCTAGTACGTGGTTGGAACAGGTGACTCGGTGCCAGCGCATCTGTCTTGGATACTATTCTTGGCTTTAGTGAAGACACAGTAATACGCAAGTCTGTGCCGCTGTGGCGCCTGCCTCCTCTTGATCCTGAAACGCTGCAAGCGCTGAGATAAGGCTGGTGATGTTCATGCAGGGATCTGCAGGGGAGAGAAAGTGGCTCATGGGAGGTCATAATGGTTTGCATTTCTCCAGCAGTGCAGCCAAGGCTGATATGCATACAACTGTCTGGATCACCTGGGTGTGCAGATCTGTCCCTGTCACTGGCACAGTGGGATGTTGTACCTCCGGCAGTACTGGAGGGGCTGTCGAACCTTGGTTAAACCACGACCGGATCTTTTTTCAGCAGCGCTGGTGATGGGCTATGTGCTTCATGCAGATGTTCTCATCCAGGCTGTGGTTCTTGTGGCCTGCTCACGTGTGGCCAGGGCAGACTTCCCCAGGCAGGTCCTCCCCAAAATGCCCAGATAAGGAGGAGTCTGAGTCTGAAATGTGCCAGCCAACCCCAGCCGGCCTGTGACCACCATCTCATCTCGCCATTCTGCAGGGACTTGCCAGACGGGGAAGCGGTTTGTGTGGGTGGAGGCCGAGCCCCTCTGCGCAGGGGCCAGCTGAACCCTGGAGCTGGGCTGGCGTGGCTGGGAGAGGATGCACAGGCAGCCTTCCCGTCACACTGTGCTGTAAGGGGCTGGGAGGTGCTGTGACTCTCCCAGCAGGTGTCTGGGGGTGGGAGCAGATGGTGAGGAGCACTGGAGACAAGACATCAAGGAGCTGGGGGTAGAATTGGCCTCTTCCAGTTTGGTTTTGTGGGGACAGTGAAAATCCTGGGTGGCAAAGGCCAGCTGGGTCTGCACTCACTATCTTCCTCCCAGCTTGCTGTGCAGCCCGGGGCTGGCTCTACCTGCTGACTCCCAAGGACAAGCTGCATCATCTGAGGAGGGACAATGGGACCTCTGCTCCTTGAAAATTCTTAGTTCCTGCCCAAATGGCCTGGCTCTTCTGGTGGTGGCACTGGCCATGAGGTCCCACACTCGCTTGTTCTCTCTGCAGAGTGGATTCATAGAACCAGAGATCATCTGGGTTGGAAGAGACCTTTAAGATCATCAAGTCCAACTGTTACCCCAGCACTGCCAAGTAGGGAATTCAGGAAGTGTGATGCTGAGCCTGCTCCACTCTGCAGCAAGTGGAAGCGTTAATCCTTCCTCGCTGTGGTGTTTACTGCTCAATGCTAGAGGGAGCTGTTGGAGATGACTGTCCGCCTTGTTGGAAGCTCTTGTTGGCTGCTTCCTTGCAGGGGTCAAAGATGCTCGTAAACCGGATAGGTCTGCTCCCTGGCTGTGTCTGTTCAAGGAGTTGGAAGCTCAGGTTCCCAGGTCCTACTCTGAAAAGGCAAAGCTGATGGGGATGTGGTGAGCGAGCAGAAGAGTGATGACGTCAGAGCTCCCGAACGCGGGGCTGAGCCATGCACTGACGTGGGAAGTGTTGGCTGCAGCCTTGAGCAATGCCTGTGTCGGAGCAGTTTGGATCCGTGTTTTGCCTCCTGGCACAGGGTGGGTAAGTGACCACTGCAAGGTCCTCACTGACAAATGGGGTGCAGCTTGGTGGGTGCTCTGGACCACGTGGTGCTTTGCATTCTCTGTCTTTGTAGGTGCGCAACAGACGTCTCTCTCTGCTGGTTGCTCTTCTCCAGGTTTTTGGTGTCACTGTTGGCTTTTATTGCTCAAAAATGCACTTTTGTTGCCTGGTTGGCTTTGATTATGGGGAGCAAACCAAAACACTCATAAATATGAGTGGATTAGAGGTTGGCATCAGAACTAGAACAGTGGTTTTATTTTTGTCGTGTCCTCTTCTCATTCTCCTGTTGGCTAATTGCTGCTGTGTAGTCCCTGTAACGGTGACTGATGTTAATGAAGCTCAGCTGGCACAGCTCTAAGATGGCAGGAGCTGCTTTGTATATATCCCCCACCACTGCGCTTCCTTTCACATGGGACCCCATCCCGGGCGAAGGGCTGTGACGAGAGGTAGGTTTGAGTGACCCACCCGGAGCCCTTTCCCCAGGACCAGCATCACCTCTGTCTCTTGGTGGATTTGCTTTTCTTGCCCATCGAGCAGCATTTGTGCTGGCTGCCACCGCCCGGGCTTGGCTCTGTTCCACTTCTGTCCTCAGCAGTGGTGAAAGCACGTTCCTCGTGATGGGAAAAGCCTCCGCAAGCAACACAAAGGGCTTTCATGAGGGAAGGGAGCGGTGGGCGGGCAGGGGCGGCCAGCGCCTGTACGGGGAAGCGGCACCCTGTGTAACTCTTGCAGAGGGGTTGCTGGAGTCCCACAGGCTCCCTCCAGCAGCGAGTGCTTAGTGGTTGCGTTTGCACTCACCAGGGTTTAACCTAGAGCCCATCCAGCAAAGGAGGAGAAATAAATTTCCTTCCGCAAAGGGGGTTTAGGGCCCAGGAGCGTGATTTGCTGGGGAGTGGCGTGTGCTGGCCCTGGAAGCCAGGAGGGTGCAGAGCTCGCTTTGGGGAGCCGGAGCTCTCTGCTAGCTCAGCCTTGCTGGAGGAAATGCGAAAGCTGCAGCTTGAGCGTCAGAGAGCTGACCCGTGGCCCCAGTGCCAGCATCTCCCTTGGCTTCTGGGTTTG
>NW_010397577.1:4035-5020 GCF_000710305.1 Buceros rhinoceros silvestris | reverse complement strand
CTGGCTGTCCCACAGCCACCGCCAGGCTGATCTCCCGACCCTGCTCGGTAAAGCAGGAGGGTGAGAAGCCATGGCCCTGGGAGGTAAGACACGGGTGAGGGTGAGTGCGGGGACTGGCCCATTTGTCCCCTTCTGGCCTGGCTGTGTCCTGGTGAGGCAGCTCCACTCCTGCCCTCACCCCTGGAGAGCCGCTCTGGGCCCTTTTGTTTTGCTCTCACGCTTTGGGCAGGGGAGCAGGAGAGGTGCCTCCTGTCCCTGCGGCTGCTGAAGGAGGCTCTGTTTGTTTCAGGGCCGGGTGAAATATGAAATCCCATCAAGCCGCCTCCCTTATTAGAGAGATCTCAGCGAGCTGCTTATTATGCACTGTGGCATAATGCAGATTACGAATGTGACCGGGCGATAATTAGCAGAGCTGGAGCTGTAATTAAACGCTTCTGCGCTGTGCTGTGGCTTCTGTCACACAGTGGAAGGAAGCTGAACGGTTTCAAACCCCACAGCACCTCGGTGCGCACACACAGCTGCTGCTCCCATGGCAAGGGGGGCGAGCCCTCCACACCCCCGCCTGGGCTCTTGCTCCTGCCCAGCAAAGCCAGGCAGCTCTGCCTGGCTCCTCTCTGGCTGTTTCAGTGCTGGAGAGTTGCAGAACGTGGCACTGAGGAGCGGTTTGTCTTCTTGAGCCCCTTCCTCAGGCTTCATTTGAGCATCGTTCTTGCCCTGGATCCGCCGAGATGCACAGGACAAGGTGGTTGTATTTTGGGGGGTGGTTTGTCTGTCTCCTGCCCAGCAAAGCCAGGCAGCTCTGCCTGGCTCCTCTCTGGCTGTTTCAGTGCTGGAGAGTTGCAGAACGTGGCACTGAGGAGCGGTTTGTCTTCTTGAGCCCCTTCCTCAGGCTTCATTTGAGCATCGTTCTTGCCCTGGATCCGCCGAGATGCACAGGACAAGGTGGTTGTATTTTGGGGGGTGGTTTGTCTGTGGGAGCACAGCC
>NW_010397577.1:0-3873 GCF_000710305.1 Buceros rhinoceros silvestris | reverse complement strand
TTTTATGGCCAAACCACTCTTCTCAAGTCCTGTGGGATGCAGCTGGGGCACCAGCCATGGGGCAGCCTCAGAGGCGAGTGGTGATGGAGAGTTGGGAGTGGGCTCCTGAGGGAGAGCTGGTCCTGCTGGTGGGAGGTCTGAGGTGGTGTGTATGGAGTACGAGCCGTGCTGTCTGCAGAGGGGACCTTGTGGTCAAGCCACTGCTGCTTAACACCTATAGGCCATCTTTAACTCTCAGTGGGGTGGATGTGCTCTGATGAGCTGTCCAGAGAGCAGACAGGAGCAGGAGGATGAGGAGAGGGCTGCAGGCACACGGGCTTTGTGTTCTCTTCCTGGAAGAGCAAATCCACTTGCCCGGACAGAGCCAGAAGATCTCAGAGTTCTCCATGAGTGTCACATTCGTGTCACCCACCTGTGGCCATCCCGGTGGGAGCAGGCAGAAGCTGCTGAGCAGATGTGATGCCTTCCTCTCTGCCTAGAGATTTGCTTGTCACACCTTCTTCGCTTGCAGATGGTGCTTGTGTCACTGAGGATCCAGAGAAGCTTTGAGGGGGTCACAGGTTGATGGAGAGGTGGGATGCTCCAGCCACTCAGCTGCGGCTCTGGACACCATTTTGGGTGGGGTGGGCAAGGTTGGATGTACAAGCTTCCACTGGAGTTATTAACTTGCTTAAAGGATGGGGACGTGTGAGCAAGAGAGGGAGCAGATATTTTTGACAGCTGGTCAGGACCAGGGTGCCAGTTCAGGGTGGGAGTCTGACCCATTGGTGACTCTCAGCAGCACTGGCCAAGGACAGCCAGCAGTGAGATTGGAAGTGGTCATGGGCTGGATGTCCGTGTCCACTCTCGGTGACCAGCAAGCTTGATCTCTCCAGGGTTATCATATCTCTCCGCAGCAGAGGCTTGGGACATCTCTTGGTGTAGTGCTGGATGCTCTAGAGGGATCTTCCCCTGCTCAAAACCAAAACCCACGTCAGCATCCGCTGATGATTTGATGAGTTACCTCAGTCTGCTTCTCTTCTGAGGTTGTTCAGCATCTCACAGGATCATAACCTGTAAAGAGAGGAGGTCAGAGCAGAGGCTGAGCAGCCAGCCCCAAAGCTGCTGCGCATCCTTGTGAGCCAAGGGGTCAGTCATGGGGGTGACTGACTGCGGCTGCCTTGGCCGATGAACCTTGAAGGATAGGAAGGTCTCCACTCTACCCTTCCCTTGGCCAGCAGCAGAATCCGCCCTTCTCCTCACACTGCTGTCATCTGCTGGTGTGGCAGTACAGCCGAGGTCCTTGGCATGTCAGTGACAGGGTGACTCGGCCATGGTTTCACTTGTTGGCTTTCCAAGCACAGCTCTGGACCTGAGATGAGGTTTCCATGCACAAGGAGAGCACGATGGCTGGTGCAGTTGGCTTGGCCATCAGGCAGATCACGCTCTGCAGTGGAGACTCGTGCAGGGAAGAGGGATGTGATCTGAACACCTGCATCCTCAGGTGGTCCCGGGGTGGATTTGGAAGGAGGAGGATGTTGGTTTTCCTGGGTGCTGCAAGGAGACTGCTACTCGTTTGTCCTGTCCTGCCAGTTGAGCAGAAACCTGTATTTTTTTTCTTCTAATGAGCCATCAGGTCCAAAGTCATTGACTGCGTTAACATCTGAGCCATGGCCAAAAGGCATCCTCACAAAAGGCACCAGGGAAGGAACTTGGCCCAAACTCTTTTGAGCAGGAGAACAGATATGTCCTGCGGAGGGACGTGTGGGTGTGATCTGTATGACTACAAAGTGCCGACTCTTCAGGGTTGTGTATGGGCATGCCAGGATGGGAGAGACTTGTGAGATCCTTGTTCTCTGCTAGGCCATGGGACCAGAACTGCCTGCTGGCCCAAGCAGTGAGAAGGTGGCAGCCCTGGGCTTGAGGTTCTCCAGGAATGTAGATGCCTGTTGATACTTGTTCTCCTGACAGTGACTGGCGTGTTCCTCCTTCCCCACAGATGGAGTCTCCAGTCTCTACACCTGCGGTGTTGCCCTTACACCTCCTCGTCCCTGTCGTCAACAATGACATCTCGTCGCCTTGCGAGCAGATAATGGTACGCACCCGCTCGGTGGGCGTGAACACCTGCGACGTGGCCCTGGCCACCGAGCCTGAGTGCCTGGGCCCCTGCGAACCTGGGACCAGCGTGAACCTGGAGGGCATCGTCTGGCAAGAGACAGAGGACGGTAAGTGTCACTTGAGACCTTTTTGCTCCCCTGCAGTGTCGGTTTGGAGCTGCACCAACCCCTTCCTTCCCATGTTCCTGCTGTGTTGCTTGTCAGCACATGCCAGGCTTTCCCCGCCACCATCTGGGTGGTCAGGACAGAGGAGCTGTGTGGGAGCAGCTCTTCATCTGTCCAGCAAAGGGAGTAACGGGCCAAAACTTGCGTCAGCCCAACACGTTGCGTTATCCCCCTGCCCAGACAGCGGGTGAAAATCTGAGCTGCTGTTCCTCTGCCTTTCTACAAGAGTTAACTTGTTTCGGAGGTGCCAGAGGAAAGGAGGCGCCAGCCTGCACGGGAACTCAACGGAGTTGACTTCATTTCTGCTTGGCAACCTGCAGGTCTGACACAAAACCGCTCAAACCCTGGGAGGCAGCAGAAATCTCCTGATGGATTAAAAAACCCCAGCGGAGCTTTCAAAATCGACTCGGCGGGAGATCAGGCTCTCGTCTCCCTTGCCAAGCCAATCGAATCCTTTTTTTTTTTTCCGCTGGAGCTCGTCTCATGTGTGCACAGCTTGATTTGCTTTCCCAGGTCCTTTGATGGGTTTTCGTTGCTGTTGGGGCTCTGCCAAGTAATGCAGGGATGAATAGGTGGCTCATTGGACCACGGCGAGTGCTGGAACCTGGCCTCCCTTCCAGCCTTGTTGGGATGCTGGAGGTTTCTGCTTCGAGAGGCTCGGGGTGAGCTTCTTGTATTTGTGTCTGGCTTCAGCCAGGGTCTGGAAGCAAAAACAGTGCCCAGAAGCAAGAGGGTGAGAAAAAGCAGCAGTGGTGGAGGCCGGTTGATGGTTCATCTTGGCTGAGTACCCACAAGTTCCTCTTGGACATGTGCTCCTGCTCTTCCATTGCGTGCAGATGACAGAGCTGTCGGCCTTGACCCCTGGCCCCCTCACTGCGACTGTCTTCGTCATTGCCGACAGAAGCTGAACTGAAATCTGTGTTTCCCTTAGCTGCTGCCCAGGGGTTCCCTTCTTGCCCCGTCCTTTGGAAAGACGGGGATGGGCCCAGTGTGCCTTTCCTCTCTCACTGCTGGGAAACTGGTTTTGAAACTCTGGTTGGTGCAGGACCAAGTGGTGCGATGGCCCCCAGTGTGGAGGTAGTGAGCACTGAAATTGTTCCTGCTGGGAAAAGCACTGTGACCTGAACTGTTTGAGAAGACAGGAGTACAGGGACCATGCATGCTGGAGGAGACTGGGATGTGCTTGCTTGGGGTGGGCCCCTCCACGCTGCCTCACCATCTGTTCCGTATGGAGGAACTCAACCGAATTGAGGCAGCCAGGAGCTGTAACCATGTTTTTTTCCTGTTCCTCCAAGGCAGAAGGACACCACACATTGTAAAAGATGGGCCCAAGGATCCTCTTCTTGGAGCCAGGCTTGCTGTGGGGACAAGGAAACACAAAGCAGGAGTGTTCTGGATCTGCTCTGAGCAAACCTGAGGACCTTCTGCTGTGCTACCAGCATGCCGGCACAACTTGTTTGGTGTCAGGACATGCAGCAGCACAGAGGACCATCAGCACCCCTCATTTTTGGAGCTGCATGCTAAGCCCCACCACCCACCTCCCCATCATTACCAGTGTGCCATTTTGGTGTGATTTCCCTCAGCACTGGTGAGGCCGCACCTCGAGTCCTGG
>NW_010397576.1:0-2549 GCF_000710305.1 Buceros rhinoceros silvestris | reverse complement strand
CCCTTCCTTCTGGTTAAAACTCTGTCCGAAAGCCACCCCTGCCGGTGATCGGCAAAGCGAGAAGGTCTACCAAATCTGTGGTTGGGCATGCGCGATCTCTCTTCTTAGAAGGTTCAAGAAATGGGCCTGGGGTCTGGCACATGCATGATTTGTTTCCCAGAAGATTTGAGAGATAGGTAGTTGCCCCATCTCCATAATGTTGTGACCACGGCGTGAAGCCCAGCCTTGCGCATGCGCAGTTGTTTCATCCCCAAAATAATGGAGTTGGTGCAAAGAAAGAACTGCCCCACCTTCGCAGAACTTGTCTCCTCTTGTACCCTAACAGTACAGGTTCCCTGGAAGGTTTTACCCTACTCCAATAATTCTATTCATGCAGTAACAGTTGTACAAGCCTGTTTGATATCTCTTTCCAGGATATTGCCATCCTTACATGGGTACCTAAAGGGAAAAGACACCAGCATGTTTAGGTGCTGCTGTACATGAATTCCAGCCTGAAGATGCCATCTATGTCCAGACTGGAAGGACTTTGGAGACTGAGATCTGCTACTGTACAAAGAAACTGAGTGCACATGCCACTGCAGTCATAAAAGTGGAGAATCCAAGAAACATTGACCCTGAGTATGGACTGTACCTAAATAAAGTGGACAAGCTGTGCAGAACTTGAATTTTGGATCAGAAGTTCTTGTTCTTTTCTGATTTCCTGTTTGTTTTGGTTAACAAATGAAGTTTTAAAAGTAGGTGCTATGTCATGGCTGTGATTGTAAGGCCTGTTATAGTAATAGTCAGTAGCTCCATAATAGCTACAGTGATGGTTGTAGTAATTGTAATTGTTATAAGTATAGTTAATATCCTGAGTATGATCAGCCATAAGGAGAGTCTCTCAAATAGAAATGACGCAGCTCACTGATTACACCCCTCTGGGGGAGGAGGAGGATAATCCAATCGATGTCTGGGGTATTGATACCTTAATGTGAGACCCAGATTTGAGTGCGTGGGTATGACTGTAGCCACGGAGAAGGCAAAATCATTGCACAAAAAGTCCCGTCAGACATGCACACCATGCAGCTGGATACCTGCAAGCTCTGTCAATAAAATTCGACGCTGGGTGAGGTGGCAATCAGTACGACAACTATCACTAGATCAATACCTGCTGTTAGGTGTTATCTGGATATCTGAAGGAGTGCGAGATGAGACGGAGGTCCCGGGGTCACATTCTTCCATTTTTCCGCCCTGGACAAAATGAGCTGTTACCTCTGCACAGGCATGTGTATGTCAACGGACTTTGTGCCGTTAACGTAAATGGTAAGTCTGTTTACAGTCGTCCCCACATGCACGTCCACACTTATGATGTAATGTAAAAAAAACAGAATATTGGCTGCCTCATTTGGAGGGAGGCTATACCGACTCTAAGAATTGGACTCATAAATTAGATTTGTGTATGTCTTCAGTAGATGGTGGGTTGTGTGGACAAAGTTCACTGTTATGTGAACCGTGTCTACTGGAACATTCAATGAATCTGTGTAAATGGACAGTCATGCCTAAAAGTTTTGATAGGTTTGTAGAAATTAGTGCTAAGTATGTTTGTACAGTAACAGAGAATGAAAATACTACAAGACTGTATGATTTAACTACTGTTTTCCAGGTCCCGTAGAAATCTCCCTGGGCATGGAAAGATGGACACCTTCTATTCAGCACACGAGTATGTATTGGCACCCCCAAGGTTTGTATCTTAGTGGAATCAGCTTATCCCTGACTCCACTGAAAACCATCATGGGGCAGTCAGAACATTTGCAACGACAGCTGGAACGACAAAATAAAACTCTATCAGACTCTATGATACAGGCCATGCTCACAAAGAATCTACTGATACCATTAGCCAGCCAGGTGGAGAAAGAGACTGCACAGCATTGGTGGGACATCTTTACTGGATACTCACCATCTGCCACAAAAGCACCAAATTTCTTACTACATCCGCTTGTAATATTGTTAGTTATTATTCCTGCTATTACCCTGTGTAACTGTTGTGTATGGAACCATATCAAATGGGTAGAGCAAACATATCGGGCTCTTCCAAAACAGTTGTGATGTTCGCTCTGAAGTCAAAGGACCGATTGGTATAAAAAGGCCTAAACCACAGGCCTTGAATCACAATTGACTTACTGCGTGAACCCCCCAACTTGCAGATCCAAAGTCAAATGCCTCACATGCTTAAAGCCAGGTACCTTGTGTGTCGAAAGCCAAAAGTCTTGCATATCTAGAGCCAGGAAAACAGTAACTTCTCAGACTTGTCTCAGATCCTGGCCAGATCTGAGGCATATGCAGGTAGTCACCTAGTCCTGTTTGGTAAAGGATATCAAAGCAACTCACAGTGAAGTTGGAGACTTCACCTATGAGTGGACACACTGCGTAGGAATTCCCTATTGCCAGGAGGGTTCTCCAAATCCTTTGCTGACTGGGGCTCCCCAGCTGATGTACAAGATTTGGAGGATGGCGACATATTAAAGGCAACTGGTGACAGATCTTTCTTAATCACTGTAGCTGACTTTCTG
>NW_010397575.1:570-1468 GCF_000710305.1 Buceros rhinoceros silvestris | reverse complement strand
TGGGGAAGAGTTATGGTGGTCTTTAGTAGGAGGAACCTCAAACTGGGGACATTGGGAGCACTGGGAGGGACTGGGAGCATCCTGGGGAAGAGCTATGGTGGTCTTCAACAAGGAGAACCTCAAACTGGGGCAACTGGGAGGCACTGGGACCATCATGGAAAGAGTTATGGTGGTCTTTAGTAGGAAGAACCTTAAACTGGTAGCACTGGGAGGGACTAGGAGCACCATGGGGAAGAGTTATGGTGGTCTTTAGTAGGAAGAACCTTAAACTGGTAGCACTGGGAGGGACTAGGAGCACCATGGGGAAGAGTTATGGTGGTCTTTAGTAGGAAGAACCTTAAACTGGTAGCACTGGGAGGGACTAGGAGCACCATGGGGAAGAGTTATGGTGGTCTTTAGTAGGAAGAACCTTAAACTGGTAGCACTGGGAGGGACTAGGAGCACCATGGGGAAGAGTTATGGTGGTCTTTAGTAGGAAGAACCTTAAACTGGTAGCACTGGGAGGGACTAGGAGCACCATGGGGAAGAGTTATGGTGGTCTTTAGTAGGAAGAACCTTAAACTGGTAGCACTGGGAGGGACTAGGAGCACCATGGGGAAGAGTTATGGTGGTCTTTAGTAGGAAGAACCTTAAACTGGTAGCACTGGGAGGGACTAGGAGCACCATGGGGAAGAGTTATGGTGGTCTTTAGTAGGAAGAACCTTAAACTGGTAGCACTGGGAGGGACTAGGAGCACCATGGGGAAGAGTTATGGTGGTCTTTAGTAGGAAGAACCTTAAACTGGTAGCACTGGGAGGGACTGGGAGCATTGAGAGGAGGAGTTATGGTGGCCCTCAAGGAGGAGAACATCAGACTGGGGGCACTGGGAGGCACTGGGAGGAACTGGGAGCATCGTGGG
>NW_010397575.1:0-326 GCF_000710305.1 Buceros rhinoceros silvestris | reverse complement strand
GGGGAGAACCTCAAACTGGGGACACTGGGAGGCACTGGGGGGACACCCAGGAGATGAGGAGGGATGGGTGGTGGTGGCCTTCAAGGAGGAGAGCATCAGACTGGGGGAACTGGGAGCACTGGGGGGCACTGGGAGGGACTGGGGGTGCCACAGGAAGGAGTTATGGTGGTCTTCAACAAGGAGAATCTCAAACTGGGGCAACTGGGAAGCACTGGGAGGGACTAGGAGCACCATGGGGAAGAGTTATGGTGGTCTTTAGTAGGAAGAACCTTAAACTGGTAGCACTGGGAGGGACTGGTAGGGACTGGGAGCATTGGGAGGAGGAG
>NW_010397574.1:20262-20766 GCF_000710305.1 Buceros rhinoceros silvestris | reverse complement strand
ACCGCGCCGGGCCCGGCATCCCTCCCACGCCCACGTCCCCTCTAGGTGGTGCTGTGTCTCAAGCCCAGGCCCTCAGCAAAGCCTGCCTGCATAAGGCCCGCCCGGGAGCGGCTGCTTTTTTTTTCGGCAAGGTCAGCGGCCCCGGCCAGGGGGCGCGGCCAGAGCAACAGCCCCGCACGACCCCGGAGGGTATGCAGCCCCCTCGCTCCCGGGCGGGCAGCAAAATGTCGAAGCCGACGGCAAGGTCAGCGGCCCCGGCCAGGGGGCGCGGCCAGAGCAACAGCCCCGCACGACCCCGGAGGGTATGCAGCCCCCTCGCTCCCGGGCGGGCAGCAAAATGTCGAAGCCGAACCGCGCCGGGCCCGGCATCCCTCCCACGCCCACGTCCCCTCTAGGTGGTGCTGTGTCTCAAGCCCAGGCCCTCAGCAAAGCCTGCCTGCATAAGGCCCGCCCGGGAGCGGCTGCGGCTGGCCGGGGCATCCGGCGGGGCAGAGGTTTTCCTCC
>NW_010397574.1:0-20140 GCF_000710305.1 Buceros rhinoceros silvestris | reverse complement strand
TGCTCGGAGCCTCGGCTGAAGAAGGGCTTCTCTTCCTGGCCCAGAAGGAGCGGAAGGGAGCAAACGGTGGGACTCCGCGGGTCTCCCATCGCTCTCCCCGGTCATCTACAGCGCTGCTATGCACCACACAAAGAAACGCTTGGTAACTCATTTGCAACGGAACCCCTTAAAAATCCATCCTAAACCAAATCCACTCCAGCTCTGGAAGCTTCATTCAGTACTCTGCACACCAACTGAGGCCTGTGAAACCCCTGCCTGATGTACACGCCCAGGCAGGGCCACTCAGAGGTACCGGTTTCGGTGACAGCGTTCAAAGCCCTTCCCACGAGCTGTGCTGCCTGAGCTTTCTGCTCAGCCCCAACATACTGTTTTCTCCTTCCACATGTCAGTCCCTTCCCTGTGGCTACTGCTCAAATACACTGCAGGCACAGGTTACAGAGAATCTCTTTGTAGGGTGAAGCCTCAGAAGACTTGGGTATTTTTGCTTTGAATCCAGACATTGTACCGAGGATGTGAAACACACACAAAAAAAGACACTAACCTACAGTACCAGCAAGGCAGCAAGACACAGACATGTAACTCCCTTATTTGAAGCTTGTAACCAGCAAATCGGTTACTTAAAGCCAGACCATGGGGCATCTTTTAAGTCCACCTCCATCCACTAACTGAACATGGTTAAACACGAATCTTGAGTACCCTGGATGGGCACAGGAAAGTGATGCTATAAATAACTTTAGCAACAAAGACCAGTCAATGATTATATGACGTTTATAACCATGGGCATATAAAAAAAATGACTCTTGAGCAGAGGAAAATTGTATTCATATTGTGGCCTGTGGGTTTGAAGAGTCATTGTGTTAGGTGCTGCATAAAATATTTTAGGACAGGAGTGCCTCCTGCCTACAGGAGTTCACAGAGTAACTACAGGCCAATGGAAAAGCAAACAGGGGAGAGGAACTGTGCCATAACATTTCTTCTTTCTTTATATTCTGACTACAGTCATGTTATATATGTATTTATCTGCAGCCAGGGCACTAAATTTGCCTTCTGATAATTATTGTGATTGTGGGTTTTCCCTCCATGATGGCTTTCTCTGTTGTTTTTTAATTGCCATTTCATTTGGATTGTGAATATTTTAGCTGGTTGGGATCAGGCATGCTCTTTCCTTAAAAATGTATACAACAGTATGTATGCTAAATGCCTGTGATGTGCCTGAAATCATGGTTTTGTATTTTCACCTTTGCAGTCTGAGATATTTTTTTTTTTAATCACACAGTTATAATCATTTGCAATCCAGTACATTACAAAGTATATCAATTGCATCAGGTATCTATTTCTTTCCCCACCATTTCTGGTATACAATTATGTCTCATTTACCTGTATCTTTGATAGAATGGAATAATTGAAATTGTAAATTTCCTTAACTCTTGACAAAGAAAAACTGAAAACTTAAAACCTAAGTATTTCAGAACTTTCCTGGCTCTCACCTGCAGTGCTAAAAAATACAGATATAAAATACAGTGTATCTGTAACCAAAAAGAAATTAACATGCCAAGAAAAATTAACAAACTATGGCTCTAATTATATGGCCCTGTCTAGAAAATTCTACAAATGGAAATTTGGTCAAGACTATGGATTATACCTCTACTGTACAGATAACTTCTGGTGTTTTATGGCACTTGATAAAAATGTACTGAAGATGAACAAGATATGCTTGCTTTAGGTTTTATGATCAGTCAGTCACTGATGCACCCAGTTGTCCCATATTTAAGGATTATGTCCATCAGTCCAACTTCAAAGACAGCTCAAGATGAGCTGTCAGAACCTTCAGCACTGTTGTGATGAAGGGCATTTAGAAAAGTCTAATCAGAAGCACGTTGTTTTACATACTTTGTGGCTTCTTGTTTCAGGATGTCCCCTTCCTGATCCACACTGGCACATGTTGCTGTCCATTTTGATCTGCTTCATCTGAAAAATATCCCAAAGAACAACCCACATCCTGAAATAATAGCAGCAGCATATCCCAACTCCTGCTATCCCCAAGCAAACATGAAAGTAAGCAAAAGAACCCCCCCTTACTTCCAAAGTGTAACAAAAGCAGAAAACCTCAGTTATCTAGATGGATCAAACAAAATTACTTAAGCTGTGGAACTGTGACTGTAGCTTGAAAAAATACAAGTGATAGTACACCCAGTAATAAAATAAAATTGTAATAAAATGCATTTCCCACCTCCCCCAATAACCCTGTAGAGCCAAGACAGCTAATGCTTGGATTTTCCTCTTGTGATATGTCGTTATAATTGTTACGTCTCACTGAATGATGTATTTTTCTCCCATAGGAGGGCATCAGTTTACAATGAGAACATTCAGTAATTTCTGTATGCTGCTGCAGGAGATAACGCAGTTTGACTCTCCAATCTCAGAATGAATTTGGAGAGATGGACTCTGGGATTTTTTAATACATGATTTATTTAAATAAAGCATATTTCATTAATAGTGAAAGGAAACAAAAAACATGGGCTTTTCTGTTACTTTTAAAGAACACTTCTCAAATCATATTTCAGGTAGGGGCTTTCCTAAGACTCAGAAGTTTTCAGGATCATTACAGTTGTGAGCTTAACTACACTTTTTTTTTTCCTCCTCTTCTCTCTGTGATGGAAAAGTCAGGTTTTGCCTTGATGCGTTTGTCAGGTCACCCTGAATAGTCGTCAGTACTAGTGATATATTAGGCCTTCTGCAGCACTGTACTTTAAATCCTTCAGGTTTCTTTTTAGCTACAATATTACAGAAATCAAAATAAACAACTTTTCCAAAAAGGAAGGATAAATGCACCTTATTGAAAGGAAAGTGGTTAAAGCAGAAAACCAACACCTAAATTTTATAACAAGGTGCAAACAGAAACACAAACAGGATGATATGAACAGCTGCAAAAAAGGACACTTGGCAAACTGTACTCTGAGAAGGTAGATACTGAGTTTGTCCACCAGAGAAAACAGTTAGGTAAGAAAAAACTTATTTCTCTCTGTTTGAGTAGTTCATGTTGCCTAATCTGAGCCGATTTCATTAGCACTCTCACAATAAACAGATTCTTATTTTGAGGTAATGGAGGAGTGCATGAGACTTAAGCAAAGCCATCAGCTGTTACACATACCTCTCTCTTCAGTATTAATATGGAAGATTATGAGAGTACTGGAGAGCAATTTTAAGGAAGAAACCAGTTTTCCCAGATCAAGAGACAGGTGATTGAAACTGAAGACATGGCCTCTCAGGCAGAAAATCAGATTAGAGTCATCATGTTACAGACACCTACTCAGATCTACTATGTAATAAATTCCTATTCTGTGCTTTAGCCCTTCAAAACTCCTCTGCAAGCCCACATTTATCTAATGCTCTTGATTCCTCTTGCTGGTATTTTGATAGCTGCACTGGAAGAAGATGACCACAGGAAGAAGCAGAGCCACTGTCATCTGGGGTGATGTTAGCAACTCAGCACTAGAACAAGAGACACAACTTAGCCATGCTATCTTTAACATTTCATTTTCAGCCCCAACAAAGCACTCTGAACAATGAATCAAGCATAACTTCTCTCTCTATATATGTAATCTTAAGAGATACTTAATGTTTGCAAGGGTTTCAAGGAAATATCTGGGAATGGATTCAGGAGAGTACAATGGATTGTGCTCTGGTTTCTGACAGCCGTGTTCTCTACAGTAGCACTCCTCTCTGGCTATAATGAGAGAACACCAGCCTGGGACTTCACTCCTCAGTGTTCTTCTGTCAGACATCTTGTCTCCTCAGAGATTAATAATATCTTTAAACAGAAGTCTAAACTAAGCTACATGATAGGTAAGGTGAGCTAGAAAAAATTCTGTAAGATTTGACAGATATCCAGGCTCATGCTATTCACACCATATAGAAAAGCTTCAAGTTAGAGACAGAGTAGTTCCATTGGCCTCCTCCTTTAGAGAAAATTCTGTACAAAGGTTTTAGGTATATGAAGACTACAGAAAGACCAATACGAGGCTTTTCTAGGATGTAAAAGAATCCAGGATTTCCCCCTCCAGAAATATCAGACTTGGACTCTGGCTTGTGTATTGTGTAAATTAGCCCTCAATGCCTTCAGATATTAACATGTCCATTGCTTGCTAGAGGCAGGCTATATAAAGCAATACACAGACTGCAGTCTGCAGTAAGCAAGACTGGTATGACTGCACTCTGGTTACTCGTTTTTAACATGTTAAAAAATGGCTGTATTTATTTGCAAGTGAATAAGTTCTTTCTCAAGACACATACAGCATGGAATCTAGGTGAATAAAGGATAACTTTATTTTAAGCCAAAAACCCACAAAAGATGTAAAGTCCTTTCAGAAACTATTTGACCAATTTCAGCCTCTCAAAAGATCAAGAAACAAGTGTCTACTAATGAGGTTTAAAAAAACCCCACATTCACCAGAGAGTGAAAATTAATTTTATGTTTTACAGTTATAAATACAACTTGTATCATTAGACATAAGAAATGAGATCCAGGATATTTAATTAAATACTTAATTTCCTTAAGGATGTACGTAAAGATAAACTGTTTTTAAAAAAAACTCTACTTCCCAGACAGTCCTGAGAAACCCTAAAAAGCATCATTAAAAGCCTTCAATGCTCTCAGCTGAGAGGTAAAAATCCCTTTACTATGCTTTGCATATTCAGTTTTAGTTACTCAAAATAATCTCAATCACTATCAGGAGTCACTAGGTTGATCACGCCTACAGGTTCCTAATTTTGATTAACCAGACAGAATTAGTTTCAGTAAAACTTCAGAGACCTTCAGAGATCTTCTGTATTAATCCACCTGTCTTTGCCCATGCTTTTCTGTCCAATTCCTCCGTAACAGTAACAACAAAATAGCTATGGCAATCATTCAAACTTCAGAGCACCTTAGGCACTCCCCATTTCCAGATGGCCACTTTCTGAGAACTGTGACATGTACCTTGTCTTTTTCATGAGCTTGGGACTGTGAAAGCAGATGACGTCCATTTTGAAAGTAATTTGAAAAAAAACCCACAATTATCCTTCTCTTTCACTTCACAGTAATTCTCTACAAGAAACATGAAGAACAAGAATAAGCTGATAATGACCGGGACCCCAAGAATGACCTTAAATGCCACCAAGATACAGAGACATTGTACCTTGCACCAAGATGAAGTATTGGAGAACTGCAAAGGCACCTCTGCAACACAGGAAGATTTCCAAGTAAAATAAATTATGTCAAAATGTGTAGTTTCATGTCCTTTATGCTGCTGAGGTTAAACAAAGAAACAGACACTGCAAAGCAAAGCCTTGTTAGGAGTCACGAGTATTTGATAAGCATCTTCTCTGTCATGTTTACCCAAGCAGATCTGCATCAGGAACTACTTAGAGAAAATTAACTCAATGCAGAGATACCAAAGCAGTTACAGGCAGCAAGAAGCCCATGCAAGTTTTTCTTACGCAGGCACATCAATCTAAGCATGAGAATATTAACCAACTATTTCTTAAAGACTTGTAAACTTAGATAGTCTCATTATTACTTGATCATTTATTTTTCATATGAAAAAGAACATGCAAAGCACTTATTCCATGACATTTAGACACATCATTGGTAAACGGAGGCTTATTTCTTACACTGAGGTAAAAGAAAAATATACCCTTAAAATTATAGCATGAAATGGTTCCTATATAGTCTCAAAGACTAGTATCAGGCCTTTGAATTTCTGTAGTGAAAAGCAATACTAAACTTTAATGTACTCATGTACTTAATAAAATACGCTTGTTGCATCTTTTCTTCTGCCTACCCCAGAACAGCATGTTAGCTATGTTTGGTTCTCATTAGTTGACTTTACTGAATGTGATTACACTCAGTCCAATTCTCCATCCCCATAAAACTTAAGGTTTTGTACAATTAAATTCTTACTGTTTTTAAAAAATAAACTGTAAATACACTAAGAGTGGGATATAAGCCTTACCTGCAGTAGCACGGCTTAGTCTAAGTATTCTTGCACAATTTTAAAGCAAGAGAGCTGCACTACCTGTCGAGTTAGATGTGTACCTTTTTACAGGCATGCCAGCCAACTTACATGCAAACTTTTAAAAACATTTAACTTATTATCTACTTCCTTCAGCACTGTAACATGGTTCACTTTTCCTTACCATATGGACGCCAACTGATTTGAGGTAATACATATGGCAGACATCCCACATAGATGTTTGCATTAAAAAAGGCAGAAGATATTAGGACAAAATGTAAACCATCTTGACTTAATAAATCCAATCTATTCTTGAAACACTCTACTGAAAGGGAATTTGTCTCTCAAGAGCGTATCTGAATAATTTCAAAGTTTTAATGCCAGTCTGGAAAAATCAGCATATTTATAAAGTAGGAAGAATGACTCCCAGCCTATGATTTTTTTCCCTGTAATTTCTAAAAGCATGGTTATGAATTCATTTAGGTCCTGAGAAAATTATTCTCTCTTAGAAAAAATCTCCAAATAAAAAAACAAGCAATAGGAGCAGAATGATGTGGACACTAAAATGAATATTAGTCATTCAGGAGTCACAAAGAGGTTGATAATTTTCATTCCTTTTGATTTAAGTGAGAAGGGCGGTGCTCGAATTCTCTCTGGAAAGCAGCTGGCTTACTTATCTTTTATCCATTTCTAGAAACTAAACTTTTGTTCTTTATACAGCCTAGCTGAGGCCAGAGAAACAGCTGAGTATCTGTGGTAAATTAATCAAGAGTCTCAATCCTATAATCTCTTTATGCAGACCAAACTCACCAGGAGTTTGAATTTAACCAGTTGAATATGAAAGTTTCACACCACAGTGACAACTTCCATTGCTATTGTAGTTCATGCCATC
Source organism: Buceros rhinoceros silvestris (assembly GCF_000710305.1). Classification (NCBI taxonomy): domain Eukaryota; kingdom Metazoa; phylum Chordata; class Aves; order Bucerotiformes; family Bucerotidae; genus Buceros; species Buceros rhinoceros. Next base: position 13,255 of record NW_010397574.1, on the reverse strand, counting down.
TTAGTCTGTTACTTTTATAAATGTTAACAATAAATGAATACTAAATTGGTACAAGTCACAGTCTTACAATTATGTAAGATTTTCTGATAAATTTTACAACTGGCACTTACTCAACAGTACTATATGGTTTATCTCCAAATCTGGACAAGAAACATTCACTGAAGCTACACATTTTTACAAAGACCTTGGGTAAGGCTTTTCAGTTTAAATATTCCTAACAACTATATCACTAATGTCCAGGCTATAAAAGTCACAACAATTTTCAACAAGTAGTTTTTACTTTAACGCAGTATTTCTGTCATTCAAAACTATGTAATAATTTTGCAGAAGAGGGAGTTTCATATAATCATGCTGGAAGATTCATTATTCCCTATTCAAGTGGTGCAAAGGAATGTAGCAAGTCTAATACTTCTGAAACACTACGTTTTGTTCAACTGACAATCTGTATCACAGATTCCATGTAACTTGCTGCTCCAGTGGGAAAATACTTTATCAACTACTGCATACATCAAGTTTGCACGTGTCCTGAAGTTACGGAACAAGGTAATTTTTGCAACTATAAGTCTGAAAATATTACAAGGACTACAAAAATTCCAAGACCCGATATTAATGTTAGTAAAGACTACTAAAATTTGTAACAAAAATTAGGATTAAACAATATACTTCAACATGCCTCCCGGAGAATCAAAATGATCAACTGAAATACTGTAGAATCTCCAAACTAATTTTCTCAGAACCATCAGGCCTTTCTTCACTTTACTCATCACTGCTATTTGAAAAGCTAGTACCCTCAGCGTTACTATCACTGCTTTCACTACTTTTTACATCTTCACTCTCCCCACTGCCAGTTTTCTGTCTTCTGCCATAAAAACACACAAAATCATTCACTGCTGCATTGTATTTTATATTAAAAAGCAGGAAGTAGGGTAATTAGTTTCACCAATTTTCAATTAAATCATTAAATATTGATTAGTACTTTCTAGCAAGTGAAGAAAGCCCTGTAATGATTGTGTGGCAGTTTGCAGAGTTAAAACTATGAAGTCAGCTTCTATCCTGAAATGTGCTGTGACCACTTTGCACTTGGAACTGGCTCAACATAGCTCTAAAACCAGCCCAGCTGGTCACCAGAAAAATCACTCAGTTACGGGAGAATGCTTAGATGAATTAAGCCACTGTTTAAGCTTCTTTTGTTGTTCATGTTTCCTGTAGCTACACCGTGGCAAGACAAGGGAAGACTCACGCTCTCTCTACCCTCTGCCCCAGGTATCTTTATATCCTAATTGATACAGGACTAGGAAGTCTTGATCACAAGTGAGTGGCGTAAGCTTAAGCTAATATGTGAGAGAACATACACCTAAACCAGGCCCAGAAGTATTCAAAGATGGATTAAACTAATCTTTGTAATTCTTTCCTTCTCATTATCTCCTTCTCATATTACAGAATTCACAGAGACTTCTTGAGGTTAATATCTTTCAGGCTAATACCCATTTCATGACAATCACAGCTTACATTTTGGCACAATTCAATTGCCTTGATCACAAGTAACATCTCAGAGCATCATAGAATCACAGAATCATCTGGTTGGAAGAGACCTTTAAGATCGTTGAGTCTAACCATTCACCCTGCACTGCTAGGGTCCCTAAACCATGTCACTCAGTGCCACATCAACATGTCTCTTAAATGCCTGAAGGGAAGTGGACCCCACCACCTTCCTGGGCAGCCTGTTCCAATGCTTCACAACCCTCTCTGTAAAGAGGTTCTTCCTGATATCTAACCTAGATCTTTCCTGGCACAACTTAAGGCCATTTGCTCTTGTCCTGTCACTTGTCACATGGGAGAAAAGACCAACCGCCACCTCTCTACAACCTCCTTTCAGGTAAATGTAGAGAGCAACGTTGTAGAGAGCAAGTTGTAGAGATCATCAAATGTCTTTTTGTGAATCTATACAGGGACATTTAAAAACTGATTATTTCCCTTACTTATTTTTATGTAGTCTCTGCTGCAAGTTTCCTGCCAAGTGCTGGAAGAATTTTCTTGAGCGTCCCCATTCCACTTCATTGCAGCATGAGCCAGATTTGTTTAAGGTCTTTATTGATGTTTTGGACTAAGCTAATTGTTAATCCATTGAGATATATGATGGGTGCTCACCTGATCCATTCTACTTGTTCTGAGTTTAGAATACTGTTCCTAAATTTATAAGAAGATTTCTGACTTTTTTCTTCCTCCCTTAATATACTGTAAAACAAATACTGGCAATGGAACACTACCAACTAGAGAATGTTTAGTCCAACATTTTATACACCAAGTCAGCCTATTTAAGACAGGTAATACCTTAATTTTGAGTAAATATCTGCAATGCAAAAAAAAAAATTGTTTCTCAGCTAACGGCATTAATAATTTCAGGTAAAATTTTAATTTTAGAATTAGGATTGAAAGAAGACAAATAACATTTAACAGCAATAGACTCATAACACCTTAAACATGGTCATTGATATAATAATTATATCATAAATAAGAAAAATAGAAAATTAGATGCCAGGTCAAATGTGAAAGAAACTAAAAAATATGAGACATGAAAAAACTTTAATATTATTTTGCATACCACATGCATGCACATACCATAAAGTGAGCAAAACCAATAAAATTAAAGAATTTCTCACAGAAGAATAATTTGAGGTGAAAACTGCCTTAATTAAATCCCTCAAGATTCAGTTAGACAGTGGCTGTGCAACTGTAATTTTTCGTAAGCTAGTATAAAATTCACTGTTCTTGTTACAGCAAAGTGCCCAGTATTTGGGGTTTTTCCATCCCATCTCCTCTTGTCAACTTTCCTTCTCCCTTGCATTTTCTACAAAAAACGAGTCAAAATGAAGGTTCCCTTTCCCATCATAAAGAACAGTGCACACAGGAGCTTGTGACCAGCTAATGAACAGGGAGGCAGGAGAAAGCAGCTGAGGTACTCAGAGACAACAACAGCAACAGAGATTCAAGAACATAATACCAAAGCCAACTACTCAATTAACTGATAGCAAGCAAGCAGTCAAGAGAGAAGTAATTGTAACCCAAACAACCATGTATCTAAGGCCTCCAAAGCTGTGCTGCTTGGCAAAGTTAGCAAAATATATCAATATTTTCATCATCAGAAGCTGTTGCTGAGAAATCATGGTAATAACTGACACAATGTATCATATTCATCAATTAGTATTTTTCACTCTAAGCCAAAAATCACATGTAAACTAGGAATCAGAGGCTGGCTGCCTGGGTAATTGATACTGATGACAAATCTTGACAAGAATTAAGAAGTATCCACTGCAAAATTGGAGCCCCAGCTTATCCGCATCCATAATACTTAGTCATGCTGCTAACTTGTTACTTTAATAAAGGAAAATCTACCTCTTCCTTCAATTCTATCACTCTAATTCTATCACAGTAGGTTTTCCCCTCTTCATTTTCACTCTGTTCATTGCTACTATCTTCATCATCTGATATTTCTCCCAGTGGCTCATCATTATCTTGATTTTCAATAGTATTTGGCTCAATTTCAGCACCAAATTCATTACTGAGTGTTTTCTTCATGTTCCCAGAGTCTTTTTCATCTGAATAAAAAAGTAGAATAATCTATTAATGACAATAGCAGTTGCAGAGCATTTTACATGTTCAGACTAACTCCCAAATATTTATTCATTAATAGTTATCACTGATAAGGTCTTTTTGTATACAGTTTAAAATATTTTATGTTTAATGATTACATCAGCAAGGTCCCTTTTAAAAATGTACTTAAAAGATATTAATATGTACCTGAAGGAAAAAAAAATAATCTCTTACTGCACGAATGTAATCTTCCACTAGAGTAAGAACTCAAAATGCTGTCTAAACCTCCCTTGTTGATACACTCACCTGATTTTAAATGCAATCCTCCTCTTGACACATAGGACAAAAAGCTGAATGTGTTCATCAACGATTAAGTTTGAGTTTAAAAATCACTCCTAGACTACAAACAGAATCACATGAAAGGGCTTGACCTACGAGTCTCAGTGATACTGATTTTACCAGTTTTGTTCCCTAAGATTCAGTTGCAAATAGATTTTTGTAGAAGTAGACACCAAAGAATATAGTAGTATGGGAGAAAATGTAAAGAAAAATTAGAATTTTATACTATATGAAAAACTCATCTTTATGGAAATATCAGTTACAGTTCCAGTGTAACATGAGTTGCACAGATTAAAGGAGAGAATTGGTATCTTTACTTTAGACCAAAAGAACCACCATATTGTTCACAAATTTTTTTTTAATCACATAATTCATTTTCAGAACATGTAGAAATATATTGACCAGTTCAGAAGATAATGCAAAGTTGAAAACACAACAAACTAATTATGTACTGAAGACTTTCTTTGTTCCTAACATACATGTTCCTGTACATCATTTCTGACTTCTAGGATACCTTGAATTCACTGCAGTCCTGTGGCAAAGTTCATGTTTCTTTCTTTTATTTTTAAGAATTAAATTTGCTTGTTATTTTTCACAATAAAACTTCTGTTCCTAGTAGAATGCATACAGCCAAATTCCTTTTTTTTGAAATTGGACTTGTTCTCAGTGGAAAACCTGGCCTAAATTCTGCCATTTTCCCAAGGGTCTTGTTGTCAAAAAAGTTTGATTCTTCATTCCTTGGAAGCTATAGTGAAAGGGAGCATCTGCTGTCAGTTTTTAAAGAAAACAATTTCTCAGAAACGTCTCTGAATATTTTGGGAACAAACCCTTCACCCAAGATGGTCTTTCGGATAAGAAAAAACAAACAAAGTCAAGGCAATGAGTCACTACTATGAATTTTAGGTTTATCCAATTGGGAGAACAGAAGGAAAGAAAGAACTAAAATATGTGATTCTGTAAAAGCCTGCACATGTCCATACAAATAAGGGAAGGCATACAGGAATGAAGAAAATCAGACGAATCAGAAGAGGGTGTATATGCTCTGAGGGGAGTCTGCAAAAACAAGATTGGATGGAATCAGAGCGGAGAAATCCGGTGCATTTTCTTTAAGAGATGACCAGCTTCCTCCTCCCATCTATCCCCTTAATTAATATCCCTTCTATTTCAAAATTACCAATTGTCTTTTCTTTTGCAGTCAAACTATAGGTATCAATTTAAACTCAGTCCACCTCAGCCTTAACTTACACATAGCTTTGAAATCTTCTGTTTCAATAGTAGACCTAAAGAAGCGCTTCTGTTTCAAGCATGTATCTGCTGTTCCTCAGTTACGCAAGCTTGTCCAACAAAAGACATTACCTCTGTCCTCCCACCTTGCCTATGTCTTTATATATACATATGTCTTTATATATAAAGACTATGTCCATATAATATAAAAATGTTATCACAAGAGTCATTCTCACCCCTGTTCTTGCTGGAATGACAAATATTTAATAATATCATGGGAAAACGAATAATTTCAGCAACAAATGCCCAACACAGCCCCCATCCATAATGGCCTACAATTTGTAAAACTCTACACAACACCCCCCCACCCCATCCCCAACTGGGGAATTGAGATTTAAATCCCTGAAGACAAAAGGAACTGAAAAAACAAACCTCAGAACATACAACTACTCAGACTGCAGGTTTTCTCACTCCGTCTTTTCCTCTGTGCTAGGAGAAAGGGTGCCTAACCCTTGGAAAAGGCTCAGGATGGACACTCTTCTAAAGAGACTTAAGCTCCTCATTTCAAATTTACTATCTTAGGAGGCTTCTCAGCTCAGCATGCTGAATTACAGGCATCCCTTCTTGGGCATTTAACCCTTCCTCATAGTGGCTATTTATTTAACATTATTGCCAAAAAAAGAGAAAAATTTGAAAAAAAGGAAGAGAACTCTACAAAAGATATTTGCATGGGGAATTAATTCTCAGTAATTCAGAGTATACTTCACTTCAAACATTCAACTTACTTGATTTTTGATTTCTAGACACAAGTAATATAAATAAGGTTTTAATAACCGATCATTGTGTTACTTTAAAAAAGTTATCTGCTTCTGTAGTCTGTTGGGATATAAAATAAGATTTTAACTGAACTTCTCAGCAGAATTTTTTTGCACTGGCCTAATCTTCTTGTCTGCCACACAAAGTTATTGATGTAATCAGCATTTCAGACTCTCTAGCTTCAGATAGCACAAACTTTACTTTGGAACAACTATTCTGTAGTGTTTCTGCCATCGAGTGTTAGTTCTGTGTCAATCTAACTAGAGGACATCCACCATGTATTTATTGAACTCTGTAGCACACTGGTAAAAAACCATATGTTTTCTTTTTGTTACTACAGAAAAGACTATTCTTTACAGAGCTATACTCAGAAAATAGCAGAACTAAAAAACATGGTTCCCTGAAGTATGTTTACAGGGAACGCTTTACTGAGATAAAAACTCATGGGTGAAACTTTCTTCACAAAGCCAGATAAAAATAGGTGCCAAGTTAGCATATTCATAGGGGGAAAAAACAATTTTTTTGCACAACTGAGCTGCACAACTACAAGATGCTTATAACATCTACTATAAATCAACCCATAGCTGGTATCTTCTTATAACATCCAATATAAATCAAGTATCTCAGCTGAACTGTCACACTCACGAACCATAGGTAAATGTAACAAAATACAAGTTGTACCCATCTATACATAGATTGCAAGAAATTTCCTCCCCAAGTCCGGGGGGTGGGGGTGGGGTGAAGAGAAAAAACCAAGAATATAAGAAATACCAAAAATTGCATCATTATTCACCAAACTGATCTCTAATGAGGTTTTACAGCCACAGCAAAATAATATACTGCGAAAACCCTATACTCAATATTAATTGTCTACAGAAAAAAAATTGGTTGGTTTAAAAATTAACATATGTGAAAACGAAGGACAAAATTGTTCTAGACATGATATGATGCATTAATAACTCACTCCTGAGGCTGAAAAATCCTCATTATGAAGTATCAGAAAGGAACAGTCATTTAGCTTGCTACCTTTATACTTTTCTACTTTCCACAAAGAAAAAGAAATTTTATCTCACATTTTAACAAGCCTTCTATTATCCAAGCTTTTCAATGAGTATGATGAATAATGAATTTTTTCTTTGCAATTAATTTCAAGGCAACCCAGATCAAAGCTGGGTTCACTGACAAAATATAAGGTTTTACAATAGCTCCAAATCTTAGAATATGTTTATTTTAAAGTCATGTCCAGCAGACAAAACCATGCAGCTCAAACCTTGTGTTCTCTGGCTGCTGCTTCTCCCTCTGTTTATGTTCAATCTAGACGATGGCAGCTCATACTGACTGCAGCTGCCTCATCCGTGCCACCAGTCTCATTTGGGACATCTACCATGTATCAGAAACACAACCTGAGACAGGAAATACATAGTTCCCAGCACATCTTGCTAACTTGGGGTTCAAGGCTGTGGTCACAAACAGGTGAGGGGAGGCACCCCAGAGGTGTGGCAAGATTTCTTGCTCAGTGTTTTCTCCCAGTGGCCTTCAGCCATCCCCTCCTACTGACTAACCATTAAAAGAAATGGTTCATAAATTGTTCAGAGGACTTAACACCTACTGAAAAACCCAAACCTTCCTGGTAATATTTAGATAGGACTTACTAATCAAAAGTACATACAGGGGCAAAATCAGTCTTATTTTTCAACAGGTATTTTTAAGATTTGTTTTGCAGGGGAGACACCATTGTTTACCACTTGTGGTCCAAATCCTAAACCACCTTATACTAAAAATCAATTATTTTCCACACAGAGAAAACAAAATACACTCTTCTCCACAATTAGAATAATATTCCAATAAAAATACAGTATTTTTCAGCTTTTACTGAACAAAGCTAGTGAGCTTCCAGTCTGTACTATGGGGGAAAAAAAAAAAGTCGTGATCTGAACATGAGTCCCGAGAAAAGGTTCTTTTGCATGTTTATTTTTCACTTACATATAATCTGTGACACAGAAAGCCTCCACACAGTAAGTACTCATCTGGGGTTTGCAGCATCATATTGACACACATTAAATGATGGCAACAGTAGAAACCATATTTATTGACTTGGCATATCTCACCAGTTCCACTCACTCCCTTGAACTATTCTGTTTGCAACTCACAGACGTTTGCCTCTTCTTCTTAATGATTCTTTGAGAATGACACTGAAAACATATTTAAGCAACTGAAAGTGCTCCAGTGTACGAAGTAACTATGTTCAAGCATAAGGAAAGCTTATTTCTGCTTACTGAACCTTCAAATCCCTTCAACTGTTTGTCATTGGAAGTCTTATAAAGAGATCAGTAGTATCATTAGCCTCTGTAAACACCAAATGACCATCAGCATGGTCAAATCACACAGTATTTATGGTTATAAAGGTGGTGTAGTCCAAGAAATAAAACCAGAGACAGAACATAATAATGTGAAATTTTATGCCACAGCTACAAAGTTCAGAGAGTATTTATCTGGAATTCTACAAGGTTTCCCTTCCTCTTTCAAATCCAAACCAACAATTTTAGAAGTCCACTTGTAATCATATAGGGACACAACAGAAAAAAGTTTACTTAAAGAGAGTCTAACAACCACCCTCAGAGTTTCTGCATAATGGTGACCACTCCAGAAACATATGCTATTTCCGAATGGTACATACAAACATTTGAACTGCCATTTATGTCCAGAGGAGGTATAGGCTGAGCAGTTATCAATCTCTTTCAGCACAACTTGCAGCCCCAAGCAGAGCTGGGCGCTGCTACTACTTTCACCTCCATATGGGGCAAATGGACTGGGCATGTTCTTTGTGCCACTTTATTACATGTTTAATGTGGTACTCAAGCAAACAAACTGGGGAACACCTGAGCAGTGCAAGATAGCAAGGCTCATGAATAGAAAGGCAGTCGTCATTATGCGTCACAAGTTCAATAAACTGCATGCATTGTTTCACGTTACACTACAGTCAAACTCTATTTCTTTAGTCCACAACATGCCTGTCTAGAGCAAGTATTCTTTTCAAGATGACTCACCTTGAAAGCCATACAAATGTAAACAGCAACGCTATGTCTACAGTCTTAAAAGATACAGAAGTTCTTTGACTGAGTAAACAATTTTAAACTTCAGCAAAAATACAGAGGTAATGAAATAATACTGGAACGCGTTAACCTAGTCAAATAATCTTCCTGTGCCAGAGCTGAATGATAAAGAATAACTTCCTTTTATTCTACTGTTCTAGAGCTAATGTTCCTACTTTTTAAGTAATTATGAATGTACATACAGAGAATTATGTGACTCACTCTCTTTGCAAAAAGAAATGGCTTCCCTGTAGAGTGCAGCAGAAAAAAAAAATCACGTTTCTGATTAGCATTATATCAGAATAAATCTAGATGTACATCCCTGAAGTTCTCAGCATTTTCTCAAGTTTACATTAGCACAAATAAGTTGCCAGTCTGGCAACTCAAAATGTGTTTACAACTACAAACTATAAATGCAAAATAAAATTTTTAAGAATGTGAAAAACACCAAGTTTTCAGATTACCTGAAGCAAGATGACACATATTTCAGTTGATTAGATATTTAGGTTAGATATCAAAAAAAAATCCCACAGAGCTGCCTTATGAGGGTAGTCAAATATTGTAATAGGCTGCTCAGTGAGGTAGTGAAATCCTCATCCTTGGAGATACTTGTTTCTTCACTGGATGAAGCCCTGAGCAACAGAAGTTTGCCCTGCTTTGAACAGAGCATTGGACCAGATGACCTCCAAAAGTATCTTGTGACATATATTATCCCACAATTCATACATGTCTTTTCAAGAATACAAAAATCTGAGTGAGCATTTGCTATATGTGCAAGTTCAGTGCAGAAATTCTAGAAATTGATTGCACTGAAATAGCAGGATATCATGACTTCAAGATTAGAAGTATTAAAAAAGCATAAGGTCTGGTTTATTTTGGCATGCCCATAGCTTTCTTTTAGCCTTGTGAAGAACTTTAGCTTTAGTGCTTAAGGTTTTCAAAGCTGTGAAGATAATACAGGGTAGAAGCCTGCACACATTAATGCCCTCAATAAAGTTTCTGTTGATGTTGGGGCACAGAATCAGCCCAGGAGAAACTTTTTCACAGTATTTTTTTTCAATCATTATTTCTAATTGTAATGAATTTACAGCTTCTATACAAACCAAAAACATGTTACATTTATTTATCCATATATTTATCTATAGCAATAATAAAATATTTTAAAAATTAAATGACAAGTCACAGAACACAAAGTTGTTGAGTACCTATCAAAATATTTTTTATTTGATCTAAAAAAACCAGTGGTGCCAAGTGAACCATAGATTAGAGAGTTCATCTGTGTATTTCCAGTCTTTCAAATTTGTGTGACAAAATTGCATTATTGAGCTCTAATTGCTTAGAAAAGCATGTAATAGATCATCTGCAAACCCAAAGACATCATCTTACCACGGTACTGCTTGAATTGATTCAACAGCCACTTCTGAACAGCAAATACAAATCAGCTTTCGCATTTTGGTTCACCTGATGCAAATTTTGTTCCTCAACTCAAAGATTTCTTTAACTTGAAGCAATATGGTGATCTTTTAAAAAGTCCCACTTCAAATATGCACTAAATAATTGTTCACACTTACCTAGATTTCCTTGGTTAAGAAACAAGTATTTTAAAGCAAGCATTGTTTAAAGTTAGAAATTGTTCAATTATTTCCCTTTTGGCCCCCAAATACATTATTTTTCATGTAGTCTGTCTGTTTGCTCCCAAAATGGAAACAGTAACTTTAAAAAGCATTAATTTTCTATACATGGTATTACTAAACTCCTGAGGCTGTGAAAATTTTCAGCAATTTCAGCTGATACAAAGATATAAACTGAAACTTTGGCATCATTTCATCTACTGCACAAATATTCACAGCAATTGAATTTCAAATGTCATTCAACAGAATATCTAAATAAGAAATGAAACTACTCTATTGCCACAAAGGAGGTGTATATTCAGGTTCTGGAGTAAGCTGATGCTTACCTTCTTGGTCTCTGTCCTTTTTAAACCATTGCACCTAGTAGAAAATGGGGGGGAAAAAAAAGAATAGACCCACTGTGTTCAGACCAGAATTTGTCCAGACATGCAATATCAAAACAAATAAAAAAACCTTTTTCTTTTTTCATCTTGGGACAGCATGTTTCTACTTTGCATCAGTTACTGAAGCAGTTAATTCATATCAATTTAATGCCTAACTCAAACAAAGAAAAAACCCAACAAACAAAACAAAGAAAATCAATCAGACTCTCTCCTACAGACTCTGGAGGTGCGCTTCTTCCCTGGGGTCTCCATCTATTACAAGTGATCTACCTCCACTATTAGAAATGATCTATCCAGCAGAGCACTGACATACGTGCGCGTGCTTTACCCGATTATGTAAACAACCACAGCACATTCTTATGTCCTATTGGGAACCCTGAAACTTAAATGTGTGCTTAAATTTATTTCTCTGTGGATTCCTTAGTAAGAAAACTGCATGAATGCTACTATTATGCTCTTTAGTGTTTATGAGGTGCTAGAATTTATAATTTCTGATGGCCTTAATTTTCTACCGTTAGTAAACCTTCATCAGTAGAGGCTGATTGTGTAGTACTAGCAGATCATCACAACAGAGAAATATAGAACAAACATATGAGTTTTAAAAGTGTCTAACATATACCATGTCATTAGAGAAACTTCTGTGTTACACTTCCACATATCTTACTCCAGACCTATGTGAAAATCTTATTTGCTACAAATTATTAAAATCATGTTTGAGGCTATAGCAGTTATTTCACACCTTGCATAAGACAGGTACCTTGTCCCATCACCTGGGCAACCGCAGTTTAAAATTTACTTAGGAGAAAACAGGCAGTATGCAGCCCCTCCTCGTTCACTGAGCTGCTGTTGGCACTCAAGCAGAGCAAGTGGGAACAAGTAGGCCATGCAATCCTCTTTCCTCTGTCTAGCAACTCCCAAAACAGGTAACTAGGAAGGGTTGCTCAACATTTTACAACTGTAAAATAGTGCATGAGGAGCAACAGCATTTATCAAGAGTTGTATAGCAAAGAGACATTCAGAAATTACTGTGAATTGAAAATGAAAAATTTATTGCACTTTCACAAGTACCTAACCTAAAAAAGCCTCCAGTAGCTATAAACCCCTACCTTTTTTCTCAGCTGTGGCTATGGCATGACTTACATAACTACATTTAAATCAAAATACACGATCTGAATACACAAGTTTGAAATACACAATTTCACAAAAACACAGTTTATGAAAAAAGCTATAAATTTGAAACATCATAAATACGATGCCATCTGCAGTAAATACCATACTTAACCTACTTTGCCCTTCAGACTGTGCACTTTTTATTATAATTCTAATTTGGTCCACTGGGTGGATTGCTCCTCTTTTGTCCACTAGGCTTGATCAAATCAGCACAATAGAAGAACCGCTGATGCATGAAATGATAGGTCAATGTAACCTTGTCATGGAGTAATATCCCTGCAAATCACAGTAAACAAATAAAACAATTCATTTTATATACTCTAGGTATTAGGCATAAATTACCGAAACCTAAAGCAGGAACATTTTTGCTTCAATTATAATATATTGCTGTATATGAAAAACTCATTTAAATAACTTAACACACAATAAGGGGAAAAACATTGGCAAAGGAATTGTGGTTGTTGTGCCCATTACCAAATCCCCTTCATCCACCACCAGGCTTTCTCAGATCAGTATAACTGATCTCTTATGGCCTTCATACAACGAAGGCTTTCTAAAAACTTTTGGCATCAAGGTGCATCTTTACCTGCCTTGTCCACTACAGGTGTCTCTAGTGTAAGTTCATCTAAACAGACATACTACGTTTAGCATGATTTTTACACATTTTTTTTTTTTGCTATTCGTATTTTTTCATTTTTAATTAGTTTACAATAACAAAGTTAGCATTACACTGTTGAAGTTTCTGTGTACTTGAAGTTGCCTAAGATGATTCATGATCATGTAAGAAAATACTTTGTAATACAGACAACTGTAAAGGTAGTAAAAACCTGAACTACTACCCCAGTACTCGCATGCCAAGACATCATCCTATAAAACATATTGGAAACATTCACGTGTCATTTTATTCTTAACAGCTTTAGGTGCTCTATAAAGTTCTCTGTTGTGCATTGCTATTAATACAAAATCTTTTATTTAAAACTTTTAGAATAAGCTACTGTCCTGGGTTCAA
>NW_010397573.1:5051-5425 GCF_000710305.1 Buceros rhinoceros silvestris | reverse complement strand
CCTCCGCGGAGCCAGAACCGACGTCAAACGGCCTGAGAGGACAGACCCCATCCTCGAGGAAAGCGGCTGCCAGCGCCCCCGGAACCCAAAGGAAAAGGAGCTTTTGCAGGGAAGGGAAACTCTGGAGACGCGGAGCTGCGCCTCGAGGTGTCTGTCAAGACGGTGTCAGACCCAGTCGGGAAGTGCCCGCGCCCCCACCCACCAAGCGGTGCCGGCACTGCGGTCGGGAGGCACCGCCCGGGCTGACGCTCACCACGAACTTCTCGCCGTTCTGCTCCACGTGCTTGTAGGTGGGGATGGAGATGGGCACGGCCTGCTTCTCCGTGTAGTCGTAGAAGGACTGTCCCAACGAGTCGTCGCTCGGGTCGAGGTTC
>NW_010397573.1:4658-5003 GCF_000710305.1 Buceros rhinoceros silvestris | reverse complement strand
CGCTCACCACTAACTGCTCGCCGTTCTGCTCCACGTGCTGGTAGGGGGGGATGGAGATGGGCTCGGCCTGCTTCTCCGTGTAGTCGTAGAAGGACTGTCCCAACGAGTCGTCGCTCGGGTCGAGGTTATCGGCCTCGTGGGGAGGCACCGACAGCACCGTCAGAATTAACTCCTTCTCCCCGGCGCGGATCAGGTCCACCACCTGCTTGTGCGTGGCTCCTTCGACGTTCACCCCGTTCCTGCGCAGGAGGAGGAGCCGTGAGCCAGGCAGAGGTGACCAGGACCAGCCCAGAGACCCACCACGTGGCTGCTGCCCTCAGAAATCTCCCCAGCCTCAGCTGTGCT
>NW_010397573.1:4301-4503 GCF_000710305.1 Buceros rhinoceros silvestris | reverse complement strand
GTTTCTCCAGCTTCTCCGGGGTCTAAACAACCCTCCCAGCTTCTCTCGGGTCTAAGCTTCGCTCATTTTCTCCTGCTGATGATTTCCTGGGTTATTAGTTACTGAGTTTAGTGACTGCAGACGCAGTTAGAACTTCTTTAGGAGGTTCATTTTCACGGGGTGTTTAGAACAAGTGCCGCAGTTTTCATTCCGCAGCCCCCAA
>NW_010397573.1:3717-4168 GCF_000710305.1 Buceros rhinoceros silvestris | reverse complement strand
CCGCAGTTTCCATTCCGCAGCCCCCAGGTCCTCCTCCGACCACCCATTTCCTTCCCGAGCCGTCTCCAAACCCCGGGAGGGGGCGAGGACAGGCTCTGGGACCCCCGACAATACGACCACAAGGCATCGCTTCATTCACCGCAGCCCCAGTAACACCCGCCGCCGGCTCCTGGTCGCTCCCGGCGGGTCTTTCACCGCAGCACCGGGGCTGGAGGACTCGCACCTTGGTGATAACGTCACCATAGCAACTCGGGCTGGCACCATCATCGAACCGAGGGGGAGAGGGAACGGTAAATCGTTCTGCGCTGGTGAAGCAGCCGCATCCTGCGCCGGTAAGCCAGCCGCCGGATGCGCTGCGCGCAGCCACGGCCCTTTCCCGAGACAACGGGACGTGGGGGTACTCTGCTCCTCGAGCTTCTGGCTCTGTTTGGAGCTGGGAACCCAGGGAGGA
>NW_010397573.1:3341-3559 GCF_000710305.1 Buceros rhinoceros silvestris | reverse complement strand
CCGCAGCTGGCACACGGCTCTCCAGCACCAGGAGATCGAGAAGTGACGCTGGAGCTGCTGGACTGAGCAACGCCGAGCCTCCTCGTGCTGTGCCCCGGCAGGGACATCCCCACCCGAACCAGGCTGCTCCCTGACGCTCCCGCTGTCCCCGCGGGGAGCTGGAAGAGGCTGCTTCCCTCCCTGTGCTGGTCAGGGTCGGTCTCACTCGACGCTCACTG
>NW_010397573.1:2389-2683 GCF_000710305.1 Buceros rhinoceros silvestris | reverse complement strand
TGCCGGGTAAATCTACTGCCCCAAGGGCTGCAGGGAGCTTCCTGGGGACCAGGGCTGGGGCCTGCCCCGGCGCTGGGCTTCGGACAACGTTCTGACCCAGCCCCCGAAGCACCCGAGGCGAAACGCCCCAGAACCAGCCCTGGTTCTCTCGTGGTCCTCACCCATCACCAGCTGCGAGCGTGGTGAGGAGAAGCGCTCTCAAAGGGCTGAGGAAGAAGAGGAGCACTGAAGATGAGGTCCCCACCACGGGGACCTCAGGAATAACGAGCAGCAGGGTGGGACGGCCACCCCGGC
>NW_010397573.1:1280-1567 GCF_000710305.1 Buceros rhinoceros silvestris | reverse complement strand
CGCTCGTCGCTGACCCGGGGTAAAACACCCCGAAAACCCACGTGGGGAAGCAGGGGATGCAGCCCAGGGGGGTGCAGGGCGCTGGGGTGGGAGGAATCGGTGCGTTGAAGAGGAGGAAAGACCTTGATCTTGGGGGGGCCTGGGCTCCCCAGCAGAACCACCACCCACCCCAAGAGCAGTGAGGGGCCGTGCAGCCCCACGTCTCCTCCTGCTCCTCACGTCCAGGAGCTTCCAGCATCGATCCCTGTTGGCAACGAGGCGCAGGGAGAGACGCCCCGAAGGGCCCC
>NW_010397573.1:541-1091 GCF_000710305.1 Buceros rhinoceros silvestris | reverse complement strand
CGGTTTTCTGGCCGGCAGCAAAACACGGCGAACAAGCAGAACGTGCGGCTCCCGCCTCCCTTTTCCAGACTGTTCCGGGCTCTTCCAGAGCAGAACCAGCTTTTTCTGTCCCAAGTCGGCTCCCAAAACGAGCCCCAGAAGAGAGGAAGAGCTCGGTTTCCCGAGGGAAACGCTTCCTCCCTGCGAGCGGGCACGAGTCGCTCCCCACGAGGGTCAGGAAGCCGCTGTCTCCAGTGGGGTTCTTCCGTCCAGACCAGGGTGGGGGATGACGCCCCGGTGCTGTGACCAGCTCGGGGGTCTCTGGCCCACCAGCAGGGTCCGGTAGCCCCCTGCCCTGGGCCAGATCAGGCTCCCACCACACCGAGAACAAACCCCTCCGTTCTCTGCTCAGTTACTGCTGCGCCAGCGTCTCCCCGCGCCGCGGCGAGCTCCTTCGCTGTCAGGATTGGCTGTGATTGTCATTTGGGGTGGTAAACACCACCCCGACGAGCTTTCGCCATCCCCGGTGCCCTCGGCGCCCACAAAGGCACGAGCAGCTCAGATTATGGAG
>NW_010397573.1:0-308 GCF_000710305.1 Buceros rhinoceros silvestris | reverse complement strand
CTGTAGGAGTATGGAAGCAGGTTGTGCTCCAGCTCGCAGCTCCCGACGCTGTCCAGGTCTGCTGGGGGGAGACGAGGGGTGACAGACCCCAGGGGGAAGTCACCACAGGCTCAAAACCCTGTCACCTGGCAGCGACGGCCCCGGTGGCGGAAGAAACCCATCTCTCCTCTTGCTCCAAAAACTCCCCCCCAGACCAGTTTGCTCCCAGCTGGAAACAAAATCCCACCGGGAAACACTGGACCCCACATGCATTGGGCACCTGAAGGCGACAGGAGACCCGCGAAGCTACCGAGCGCCCGGCAGCTCCT
>NW_010397572.1:2031-2469 GCF_000710305.1 Buceros rhinoceros silvestris | reverse complement strand
CTTCCCCTCCCCTGGGAGACGCAGATATTCGTGTTCCCACTGGGCTGTCAGCTGGGCCGGCACCTGCCCGCCCTTTGATCTTGGCTTCTGAGGATCAGCGCTGCAGGCGCTGAGCGTCCCGGGATCCTGGCAGCCGCTCTCCCAGCGCCATGACTCACCAGCTGACACCAGCAGCACCTCCCGCGCCAGCGAACTGGGGAGAGACGAGCCTGCCTGGCTAGTTAACCCCCACCCCAAGCATTAGCACGAGGTGCTGCAGCCGCCAGGCGCTGCCTGGGGCTGTTTGCTGCTGCAGGAGCCGGGGGGGTTGCAACCCTGGGCCCCAAAGCCACTGGAAGTCGCTCCAGTTGTAGGCAGAGGATGCGGGATGCGATGGGGCCGGTGCCCGCGGGAATCCTGCGGGCTGTAGCTCGGCTTTGGTGCTCTCTGCTCCTCCTG
>NW_010397572.1:1326-1881 GCF_000710305.1 Buceros rhinoceros silvestris | reverse complement strand
TGCTGCGGGGTGTCCCCTGCGAGGCTCCTGCTGCCTGCTCGGCCCCTCGGCTGCTCTGCCGCTGCCTTCCCGGTGCCCAGGCTTGTTTCTGCTGTGGGCTCCGGCTGCCCAGCTCTGCCCACACCAGTGGCATCTGCCTTCTCCTCGGCTCTCAGCCCTCACTCTGCCGTGCCACAGCCCTGCCCTGGGCTCCGCGGCAGGAGCCTGCCAGGGCCACCCCAGCCTGAGCTCGCGGTGCCAGCAGGGACAGGGTGGTGGATTTGCAGCAGTCTCACTCCAAAACTCTTCTGCTTTTTCTCTCCTTCCTGTCCTCGTTCTCCCCCTTTCCCCTCCTGCTTCCTCTCTCTCCTGCAGCTATGAATCCTCT
This sequence comes from Buceros rhinoceros silvestris, assembly GCF_000710305.1. Lineage (NCBI taxonomy): Eukaryota > Metazoa > Chordata > Aves > Bucerotiformes > Bucerotidae > Buceros > Buceros rhinoceros. The sequence continues at coordinate 1,514 of NW_010397572.1, read as the reverse complement.
GCTGAAATCTTGCCACACACACCAAGACTTACCCACTTCCCCACCCTGTCGGGCTCGCCGGCCAGCCTTGCTGATTCCATGCAGCAGAAACTGTCCTGTCCCCGCCGACGCCGGCAGCCAAGCCCCAGTGCCATGTAGCGATGGCCCGCGGTGCCCTTTTTGTCTGTCGCTCTGGCCAGGTAGGGACG
>NW_010397572.1:611-1087 GCF_000710305.1 Buceros rhinoceros silvestris | reverse complement strand
AGGTGAGGTCTGCAAAGGGTGGAGAGGATTTGACATCTCGGCCCTCGGTGCTGAAGGCAGTGCTCCCGGCTTTCCTGCACCAGGGCCCCGGGGACACTGCTGGGGGGTTTGGAGCCAGAGGAGTGAGTCCCCTGGGTGGGGGTCACCGCTGCTGGTCTTGCTGCGGCTCCCCACAATAACCAGTGTGGGGCTGTCCCCTCTGATGGTGATCTCAGGCGGACAATGGACCCCTGGGCACAGGGCTGGCCCCCATCTCTGGAGGTGTCTGGGGGGTGTCGCAGCACTTGTGTCCCTGCTGGGCTCTGCCCCCTCGGGTTTTCTGCACTGGGGGACCGATGGCTGGAGCCCCTCCGTGGCACAGCGCAGGGTGGGCTGTCCCTGCCTCCCAGAGGTCTCTGGCCCCAAGCTCTGTCCCCTCTCACTCCTGCCTCTTGTCCCTCTTGTCCCCAGCTACGAGGAGAGCTCTGCCCGCAAGG
>NW_010397572.1:0-247 GCF_000710305.1 Buceros rhinoceros silvestris | reverse complement strand
CTCCCCGCCGGGGGGGGGCGAGGCGGGTGCGGTGGGCAAACCACAGGCCGGTTTTTAAATTTTGTATTGTGCATTTGCTTTCTCTCATATTAAACCATGTCGAAGGAAGCAGCGCTGGCGTGGCGGGGCCACCGCGACGGGCGTCCGGCTCACCAGAGGCCGGTTGCTGTTGTCGGGCTGTTTCCAAGGGACCGTCCCCTTCCCCCGGCCGGACCAGCCTGGCCCCCTCCGCTGCAACACCCAAATT
>NW_010397571.1:1485-1885 GCF_000710305.1 Buceros rhinoceros silvestris | reverse complement strand
TGCAGGCAGCGAAGGGGCTGCGGACTGCTCCCTGCATTGGGGCAGCGTCCGAGGATAGGGCTGCGGGACAGCAGGAGAGGAGCTGCTGGGCCTCATGGAGCAGAGTGGAGCCATTTCTGTTGGCAGGGTATGGACTGGCAGGGTGGGAATGGCTTAACTGCAACGAGGGAAATGTAGTTGCTAAAATTAGGCTGGCAGGATTATTTCTGAATAAACATGGCTCGTGATGAGCAACAATTTAATGAGGTCTATTTTTAGCAAGGAGGGGTACAGTGTATGCCAGTGGAGGCAGGGGGGGGGGGCGCTCCCCTGGCCCTTTCCACCACCATGCTGGGTTTAGGCTAAGCTGGTTGGGGCAAGCAGAGTGGGGAGACGGTGACGGTGGGGCTGGGCCCAGCCA
>NW_010397571.1:520-1278 GCF_000710305.1 Buceros rhinoceros silvestris | reverse complement strand
TGGTGTGTCTGGGACAGCCACTCTGTCCAGCCTCTGTCCAAGGGACAGTGAAGGTTTAAACGTTGCTTCCTCCTTGTAGACTGAGCACTGGTGCCAGGGCATCCCAACCTGCCCATTGGGCATGAAGCTGCTGAGGAGAGGGTGGGGGTTCCTGGCAGTGACCTTGAGGGACAGTGCCCAAAGGCAGGGCCTGGCTCCCCAGCATGGGGGTGTGTGGGCATCAGGGTGTTTCGTCAGGAGCCGAGCTGCTCCAGACCTGCCACGGCTGAACTCAGCCTCTGAGAAACCCTATTCAAACAGCTCGACCAGCAGCGACCAATTAGTCATGCGCTGCGCTGGGAATCTTTTCCTCAGCTATGAAAAGGCACTGGGAGGCCCGGCGGGGGCACAGGCCCCCCATGACTCTGCTGCTCTGCATTCTTCAGTGCACCTCACAAAACCTGGCTTGGACACACCGTGTGCTGTGGTCACTGTCGAGTCACGAATACAAAGTGCTGGGTGCTGTGGTGACCTTAGTGCTGGTGCTGGTGCTAGTGGTGGCTTTTGAATTGAACAAGGTTCTTGTCTAGACACTAAAAATAGCAATTCTGTCCTGATTTCGTGGGCCTGACGGACAAACTTCAGCTAACTTGGCCACCACACAGCACGATTATGCTGCTGGAACATGTCCACGGGCGGGTGTTCGTAACCAGGAACACGGATCTGTGCCAGAGTGTCTTGCAGCCCATGGAAGGGGAGCGCTGCCACAGCTCCCATCC
>NW_010397571.1:0-496 GCF_000710305.1 Buceros rhinoceros silvestris | reverse complement strand
GTGGGACCTTGCTGGATGCCCTCAAGCCCTGACTGCTGGGGAAGTTGGGGAAATAGAGGGTTTTGTCATTTCTGTGGGGGGTTTTGTCATTTCTGTGGGGGGGTTTAGGAACTGACCACTGCACACCCAAGGGGAAACGCAAGCATGGCAGCACCCCAGGAATGATGCCCTGAAGCTGGACGCACCACAGTGCCACGGTCCTGCCCTGCACCGGGAGCTCCTCCAGCCCCGGGGAGCTCCCAGGCACCCCGGTGCCACAGGCAGGTTATTTCTGTGGGGGGTTTTGTCATTTCTGTGGGGGGGTTTAGGAACTGACCACTGCACACCCAAGGGGAAACGCAAGCATGGCAGCACCCCAGGAATGATGCCCTGAAGCTGGACGCACCACAGTGCCACGGTCCTGCCCTGCACCGGGAGCTCCTCCAGCCCCGGGGAGCTCCCAGGCACCCCGGTGCCACAGGCAGGTTCAACCTCCCCCGCCCCCCGTTAGAACGTT
>NW_010397570.1:10144-10815 GCF_000710305.1 Buceros rhinoceros silvestris | reverse complement strand
CTGCGAGGTGCCGGCAAGTCACCCGAAGGCCCAGGTTCGCTTTCAAGTGCGGGGAAAGTGGCTGGAACAATCGACAGGTGAGGAGAAGCTGGTCACCAATAGAAACATGCAGCAAAAAAAGCTTGTCGGGTTTCTTTTCGTAGATCTTAAAGGGAGTAAAAACTTGGCATGACACAAACCCCCCATGGAAGCCTTGTTGGGAAAGCAAATTAAAGATAATCTTCTCTTTTCTTTCCCCCCTCGCGTAGACAACTACCTAATTCTTCCATCTGGAAACCTGCAGATTGTGAACGTGTCTCTGGAAGACCAAGGCTCCTATAAATGCGCGGCGTACAACCCTGTCACTGACGAGCTCCGGGTGGAACCCGCTGGGCGTAAGCTCACCGTCACGTGTGAGTGTTGGCTTCCCAGAAAAGCAGATTTATCGCATCCCCGAGGTTTTTAGCCTAAATATCCGCTGGTTTAGGGTGTGGGTTGGTGACTGAGCCTTGTCTCCTTTCTTCCAGCCTCCTCCTCAGGTGGCTTCCGTGTCCTTCACCCCCTGACCCTCCAGAGCCTGGCGCTGCCCCGCCACAGCCCCCTGACGCTGGAGTGCATGGTTGGCGGTTCCCCGGCCTCCGTCCACTGGCTGAAGGATGGTCACGAGGTGCCGGGGAGAGGCAGGTGGAAGC
>NW_010397570.1:5859-10018 GCF_000710305.1 Buceros rhinoceros silvestris | reverse complement strand
TTCCCACCTGGCGACCGACCGGCTGGAGGCAGCGGATGCTGGGAATTACTCCTGCGTGGTGGGAGATGGAGCTGGAGGGGTGGAATACGTCAACTATTCGCTCACCGTGCTCGGTAAGGAATAAACTTCTGATTCATCTCCGGGCAACGAGCGTTGTTTTGCTGTTCTTGGCCTTTTGGGACCTCTGGTGTCGCTGCACATCATTCCTCGCCTCCCCTTCGGAGCAGATTTTCCTGTTGTCAGAGGGTTTTTCCCTTGTAGCTGTTGGGTTTGTGACCTGTGGGTGTTAGAGGAGCTCAGAAAACAGGCTGTTGCCGCCCAATTCACCTGGTTTGGGGATTTCGCTAAGGAATCGCTTTATGGTTTATTTACAGCGTTAACGCAAACATGTGGCTGTAGAAGGGGGATACCATGAAAATAAGCAAATTACGGGGAAAAACAGCTTTGGGCTGTGTCGAACCAGACTTCCTCTAAAATTATTTCCCTTTCTATAGAACCTGCCTCCATCTCCAAGGGCCTGCGGGACGAAACAGCGGCCGCCGGCGTCACGGTGCACTTCTGGTGCGAGGCCCATGGCAGCCCCACTCCCGACCTGGCCTGGCTCCACAACGCCGCTCCCCTCCGGCTCTCCCCCCGGCACCAGCCAACAGGAAACCACCTGCGGATCCATGGCGTCGCCCCCGAGGACTCTGGCTTGTACCAGTGCATCGCCAACAATGGCGTGGGATTCGCGCAGTCTACTGGGAGGCTTCGTGTCCGGCCGGGTAGGAGCACTTGCACCCTCCAGGGCTCAGGTTCAGCGTTTGTAGCTCAAGCTTTACTGCTTTACAAGCTTTACTTTTTTTGTCCCCTGGATTATCTCTTGATTCAATTTCTGTCCCTGTTGCGTGGAGCTGAAGCAACCTGGGCACTCGATCGCGCGGTCGGCTTCCTGGTCGGGGTGCAAAACACTGCAAAATAAGGGGTGTAACAGCAGGGAGGTCGCATGGCTGCCCTGGGGAAGCTGAGCTGTGGTTGACCAGTTCCTCTCCTCCACCCGAAGCCGAGGAGAAACATGCATTACGTGGACTTCGCTATAAAAACGCAGCGTGGTATTAACAAGGGGTTTAAGCTCCCCCACATTCCCTTCATGAGAGCTACACCAGATCTTTTTTTACACGACTTGAGCCTCTTCGCTCTTCCAGCTTCGTAAATTCAAGCTGCAGGTCGGTGGGGTTTTGGGTCAGCGGAACCTGACCATGTTTAAAGCTCTTCGTTACGCTTCGGAAGCACCTGAATTGCTTCGGTGAGGATGTTTCTTCGGTCGTGGGAGCCACTCCAGCAGCTCCCAGCCCTGGCTCTTTGTTCCCAGCTTTTCTCTTGGTCCAAGCATGAGCTTCTTGAGCTGAAAAGTGCATCTTTTCCCTTCTTTCTGCCGCATCTCTTCCACGACCTGCTTCACTGCGTGGGGAGGGCAGTTTCAGGACTGAACCACCCAAAGGGGCGTGTGTGAAATTACAGCCTTAGGATCCCCGTGCCCTTGTCAGTCTTTTTGGGATGCTTGTGGTGTTCGCAGGCATGCCCGAAACGCTCCAAAATCACTTCATCTCATGGGAGCGGGGAGAAAAATAGACCCCAGGGAGGCTGAGCAGCAGGTTGGTGTAAAATACAGATGAAGCAGCATTGATGGAGGCAGGATTTTGGGTGCCTTCAGTCTCACCCACCCTTGTGGTGGGGCTGGGAAGCTGAAGACAACCGAGGGGAAAGGGATGGCACCGAAAACAGGAGCCAAAAAAGCCATGTAATGACACAGCAGCAGAGAAAGCCGCGGGGCTGGTTTCTACGGGTAGCAATTACGCCAGAAACCGAGTGAAAAGAGCTCAGATCCCCAGTTGCTCAATGGAAATTTTTACCCAGGGGTTGTTTTCCTGAGCAAAACCGCCGCCTGGGTGCCAGTTGTCGACGCCTCGCTCCCCTCTTGCAGCAATAAACGCAGCTGGGACTGCGGGTCTACTGTCACCAGCCTCAACCACAACTCGCCGGGGTCCGTTTTCTGCCTTTAGGGACCTTTTTTTTTCTCCTTCGCCCTCCAAACCTCGTGAAGAAGGAAGGAGTGGACAAGGGGCGCTTGCTGCGAGCGTGGCTTCAATTTGAGACAGGGAGCTTTCCTTCCCAGCTTTTTTAAAAGGGGGCCAAAAATAGCAGCCACACTGGCTGCTGGTATTTTAATGGAGGTTTGGAGGAATCCCAGTCAGCCAGGGCCAGGCTTTACATTACCCAGGAATTTGTTTGGTTTGTAAACCAAGTTCCCTTCATTCCCTTCCCCTTCCAGACCCCGGCACGTAATATAAACCCCCACAAACCCGAAAGGGACGGACTGAGGGCTAAGAACATCTGGCCAGAGGGGCCGCGCTCGTTCCCAAACCCCCTTGGTTGATGCGCTGATGTGCATCGGTCCTGCCTGATCTCAGATGTCCAACCTGCCGCCCCTTTCCTGGCTGACAGAGGGGAGATTTTTTTGTTCCCCCACAGGCTGGCCTCTCTCAGCCTCTTTTGAACTACATTATCATATATTTTCTATTTTTTTTTGTATCAGGCAAAGTAAATAGGATGGAGGAGGCTGGAGCGGGATTTCTACGTGTCTGTGGGTGTTAAATCTCACGTTTGAGCTGCCTGTAAACTTAGCTGGAGAGTAAAACCCAGGAGTTGGGTCGTGATGCTATCAAAGCCGGTCGAAATCACAGCTCAAACCTCAGAGAATGAGGTGGGAGAACCCCAGGTCAGGCCTTGTGCAACTGATTTAATTTAAAATCACTCCCTTTGGGTCACAAGTATAGCTGTATATATAGATATTTTCTTCTAACAAGCATTGTCACTACTTAATTTATCAGAGATCCTCATCAGACGTTGTGGTTTGGGTCTTTTCTCTTTGCTACTGTGGAAAACCCCCCCAAACCAACACAAAACCCATTGTTCTGCCCCGAAAAATGTAGCTGGCACAGCTCAGGCACCTCTTGAACTGGCTTTTCATGGCAGGGCTTGTTTGGAAATGACGCTCTTTGGTGATTTCGCATCCCCTTGGCATGGGGCGAGCGTCCTGAAGATGTGACCAACCTCCTCCCTTTGCAGCTCCTTCAGGAACGGGCCTGACGACCGAAGGCACGGCTCCGGCAGAGCTTGCCCGGCGTGATGCGAGCACCAGTTTCACTGCGGAAACGGCAACAGAAAAGGCCCCACATGGGGCCGCTCCCCCTGAAGCCCCCATCATCCTCAGCCCCCCGCAGACGCCGAAGCCGGACGTGTACACCCTGGTGTGGCGGGCGGGGCGGGACGGGGGCTTGCCCATCAATGCCTACTTCGTCAAGTACCGCAAGGTAACGCTCCTCCGTGGTGGGTTTCATTGGGTTTAGGTTTCTCAGGTCATCAGGGGTGGTCAGCGGGGATTCATTGTGGCCGACCAGTCTGATCGCCTTCGGTGGTGGTGGGACTGGCTGGTCAGATGAGGGGAGGGCAGTGGATGGTGGCTACCTCAGCTTCCTTGAAGCTTTGGACACCATCTCCCATGAGATCCTCCTGGGGAGGTGTAGACTGGATGAGCGGACACCGAGATGGGTCAAGAAGGAAGGACAAAGCTCAGAGGGGTGTGATCAGGGTCCAGTTGCAGGCCTGTATCTACTGGTGTTCCCCAGGGGTCAGAACTGAGTCCAGTCTGGTTCAACATCTTGCTGCCATTCAGCGAGACCCGCACAGCTGGAGAGTTGGGTGAGAGGAAGCAAATGAGGTTCAACGAGGTCAAGTGTAGGGTCCTGCACCAGTACCGGTCAGGGGTGACCTACTGGGAAGCAGCTCTGTGGAGAAAGACCTGGGAGTGCTGGTGGACAACCGGCTGACCACGAGCCAGCAACGTGGCCAAGACCAGTGGTCTCCTGGCTGCATGAGGAAGAGCAGAGCCAGCAGGTCGAGGGGGGTTCTTCTGCCCCTCTCCTCTGCCCCAGTGAGGCCATATCTGGAGTCCTGGGCCCAGTTCCGGGCTCCCCAGTTCCAGAGGCAGGGAATTTACCCTGGGGTTTTTTTTGTAGGGTGGTGTCATCTTTGTCTCATTAATTATTTTATTGATTTCCCTCTTTAAAAGAGGAAAAAAAAACCCCAACTTCGTGGTGGCTCCAGAAGAAAACACTTG
>NW_010397570.1:5408-5660 GCF_000710305.1 Buceros rhinoceros silvestris | reverse complement strand
TGGCATTTCCATCAGCCTCCCGTGTTTTATTAAAGTCTTACATCTCTTGGGAGTTTATTTTTGGTGGAATCTTTGCCTTTTCCTTTGAGATTCGGGTTAATATTTCCCTGAAAAGGTCGAGCATTAAGAACCTGCCCCCAATCTCTTCCCTTGTTTAAACGGAGCTAGAAAAATCCCCCATTTGGAGCCAAAGTTGGGTTCTGCTCATCTCCCCGCTGATGCCGTGCTCTTCCTCCCCACCAGCTACACCGC